>NC_060177.1:87696866-87719366 GCF_021184085.1 Oncorhynchus gorbuscha | reverse complement strand
GACACTGTGTTAACAAACCTCCAGACAAGCTTCAATGCCATACAACACTCCTTTCATGACCTGCAACTGCTCTTAAATGCTATTAAAACTAAATGCATGCTCTTCAACTGATCGCTATCCACACCTGCACGCCCGTCTAGCACCACTACTCTGGACGGTTCTGACATAGAATATGTGGACAACTACAAATACCCAGGTGTCTGGTTAGACTGTAAACTCTCCTTCCAGACTCACATCAAGCATCTCCAATCCAAAATTAAATCTAGAATTGGCTTCCTATTTCGCAAACAAAGCCTCCTTCACTCATGCTGCCAAAAATATCATCGTTAAACTGACCATCCTACGGATCCATGACTTCTGTCATTTACATTTACAAGATGTCGGTACAGAGACAACGTGGAGTCGTGATTCAATGACTCAGACACAAGACCTATGTGGCAGGGTGTTCTGGATACAGGTATCCTGTGTGTGTGTGTGTGTGTGTGTGTGTGTGTGTGTGTGTGTGTGTGTGTGTGTGTGTGTGTGTGTGTGTGTGTGTGTGTGTGTGTGTGTGTGTGTGTGTGTGTGTGTGTGTGTGTGTGTGTGTGTGTGTGTGTGTGTGTGTGTGTGTGTGTGTGTGTGTGTGTGTGTGTGTGTGTGTGTGCGTGCGTGTGTGTGTGTATCCTGTGTTCTTTTCTCTCCTTCTCCCCTCACAGGTGAAAATCATCAATCCCCAATCAGTCCCCAATCAATCATCAATCAGAAGACACAAAAGACCTCTCTTTTGTTTGAGCACCTCCATAGCACTTTGTCATCACCTGTGAGTATTGTTATTAGTTATGGTGTTTGTTTGCTGGTGGGAAAAGGGGAAACCAAGACAAGTCGCCCATGGGCATACACTACCCGTAGGTGAACTTTGTTAAATACACTAGTTAGAACTGGGCGGACCACCCACTGTATTTTTGGTTAGTTAGCTGTTGTTAAAGTAGGCTAGTCTAGATTCGGGGGTGTTTTTGAATAGTTATTGTTTCTTTCCTTGGGTCCAGCTCAGCCCCTTTTCCTGCTCCCCCCATTACCGTGTGTTTATAAATAAACCTAGAGTTTGACGGTAGATTTCAGTTGTCGTGGTTATTTCGTTCACACTTTTACTTTGTCACTATTATAAATTGCCTGCGTTATGTTACGGGTTTCATTACCATAGACTGTCGGGCCAAAAGGGATTTGTAACACAGGGTCTACAGACAATCACAGATTACAAAGGAAATACCAGCCACGTCTTGTCCCCGGACAAGCTTAAACACCCTCTTCGCCCGCTTTGAGGATTACAGTGCCACAGATGCGGCCCGCTCCCAGGGACTATGGGGTCTCGCTCTCCGTGGCTGACGTGAGTAAGACATTAAAACATGTTAACCCTCACAAGGTTGCTGGCCCAGACGGCATCACTAGCCGTGTCCTCAGAGCATGCGCAGACCAGCTGGCTGGAGTGTTTATGGACATATTCAATCGCTCCCTATCCCAGTCTGCTGTCCCCACTTGCTTCAAGATGTCCACCATTGTTCCTGTACCCAAGAAAGCAAAGGTAACTGAACTACATGACTATCGCTCCGTAGCACTTATTTCTGTCACCATGAAGTGCTTTGAGAGGCTAGTTAAGGATCATATCACCTACCTTACCTGACACCCTGGACCCACTTCAATTTGCTTACCGCCCCAATAGATCCACAGACGATGCCATCGCACTGCCCTACAGTATCCCATCTGGACAAGAGGAATACCTATGTAAGAATGCATTTCTTTGACTATAGTTCAGCCTTCAACACCATGGTACCCTCCAAGCTCATCATTAAGCTTGGGGCCCTGGGTCCTCCTAGCCCCTGTATTCTACTGGTTCCTGGATGCCCCTTAGCTCCTGTATTCTACTAACGTGCTGTTTCCTATTTAACTACAGATAATAAATAATGCTCAACTGGGACCACAGGCTGGGGGGATTTCTTTGAACAAAACGCAACACAACACAAGCATAGTATGATTACCTTATGTTACACTGGTGCCGAGACTCGTCTTCTTGTCTTCGCAGGACGTCACGTGGAAGGATCCGCGAGATTGCTGATGCACACCGGAGCCGTGTTGTGCATATGAACTGTTTTGCATTCTGCACGAGCGGAATTCTCAGGAGGCTCCTGGTAGCATGAGTGATTTGGGGAAATATAGTATACTGTTCATTACTTGTATGTGGTGATAGTATGATTAGTTAGTGATGTAATTGTGCTGTTATGCTTGTAACTTTCCGATGCCAATTAACTTGAGTGCGACGCCACTTTTTGCCACAAGGTGGCGACAGATATATTTATGAGGCTGTTTCTTTTGTTACTTTTCTGTGTTGATTCTTGTTAAGAGGTGGGTGCAACTACCACTGAACTTTTATTTTGAGTGCATTATATTCAAGCTGATTTTATAAGTGTGTTGACATTGAATGTGATTTTTATTTACTTTTGTTTCCACCAACAAACAAAAAAATGATGATAAATGAATGGAGTGTTTTGGGAGAGGTACAGTAGGGGAGTTCTCATGTTTAACCCTTCACTGCCAGTGGGAAGTGGGGCAGCTATTTCTTCACTTACTTCCACACCTCTGGCCAGGCCGACTGCACAGGCAAGTGTGCATCTTCCACATGGTTTAGAGCTACCTCAACTCAGTGCATTTGAGTCAGTTTCACCTAGTCCTAGGAATGGGGATGTGTCTATGGATTTCCTGGCAGGCATTTCCTGTCGCCTGTTGCAAACTGCCTGGACCCCTTGCCGCAGCCCACGGGGTATTGGATCGTGTGATTGCCATGCTTGAACTGGTCTTTGGAGCAGAAGCCACAGTAACCTGTAGGTGGCTATGATAACCGTTTTCAGAGGAGGCCCAGGAGAAGGGAGAACCCATCTTTGCAATGCAAAGTGTGTGGGGATGCAAATCACAGCATCATAGATCATTGTTATTCACACCATCTCTGCTTCCTCTGTTATGCAGCTGGACACACACACGTCAAGGATGTCCACCCTCTTCATCGGTAACTCCCGTCGCTCCGTCAAACAGCAACACGGCTCAGCGGCAGGAGAACTAGAAGGCCCGCACGGGGCGGGGGGGAAGACTTGTGAGGTGCCCAATCAAATAGTGGTGTAGATTTAAAGTCAATATATTCAAGTGTTTGTGATGAAATTAAGTCGAACTAAAAAGTAATTGTGCAAAATACACAGAGTGCTCCAGAACGATGAACTCTTCTATACTAGTGTGTTACTGGGGGATGTTGTAGAGGTGAGCGCTATGATTGACAGCGGTTCTATGGTATGCACATTGAGCTCAACAGTGGTGCCACGCCTTGAGAAAGCAGGTGTGCTTTAAGAGTGGCTCCCTCAGTCCGACTGAAGTGGTGTTGGTTGGCTGCAGGAGGGGGGTTTAAGACCAAGCCTGTAGGTGTGTGTGAATCTGTGTGTGTATGGCAGCAGTGCCCCTGTTCTAGTAGTGGATGGCCAACGTGATGAGCTCATCCCAGGCAGTGTCTCTGTCCCTGTTCTAGTAGTGGATGGCCAACGTGATGAGCTCATCCCAGGCAGTGTCTCTGTCCCTGTTCTAGTAGTGGATGGCCAACGTGATGAGCTCATCCCAGGCAGTGTCTCTGTCCCTGTTCTAGTAGTGGATGGCCAACTGTCCCCAGGCAGTGTTCTGTCCCTGTTCTAGTAGTGGATGGCCAACGTGATGAGCTCATCCCAGGCAGTGTCTCTGTCCCTGTTCTAGTAGTGGATGGCCAACGTGATGAGCTCATCCCAGGCAGTGTCTCTGTCCCTGTTCTAGTAGTGGATGGCCAACGTGATGAGCTCATCCTAGGCAGCAACGTGATAAAACACCTCATCAGGGAGCTGAAGACGACCGGTGACTTCTGGGAGAAGTTGTCATCATCTGAACACAATGGAGATGACAAACTGTTCCGTCTGCTGGCTAATGTAGAGAGATGGAAAGGGACAGAAGTGCCAGAAAGAGTGGGCACGGTAAGGCTGAAGCGGGCAGTCATACTGGAGCCCATGCAGGAGCATTAAGTCTGGGGCCGGCTGTGTACGCCTCAAAATGTATCCGCGGGCAGTGCTGTCGTTATTGAGCCTACGAGCGATGGCTGGGACATTGTCCCTGTCAAAGTTATCAATCCCTCACCAAAGCCAGTAACAGTGAGATGCAATGCCAAGATAGCGGATGTTTTTCCCTGCATGGCATTAGAAGACTTTGACACTGACTACATAGATGGGCCCACTGTCGAACCGGTCCCCCTGGTGCAGCAGGTACACAAAATGGATGACAATCCAGACTTTGACAATTGTAGTGCAGATAGTTTGACCATTGACGTCAAACCACACAGACTGACAAGAGAGGTGTTGCACGAGTTAGGGCTAGGTGACATTGACATCAAACCACACAGAGTGACAAGAGAGGTGTTGCACGAGTTAGGGCTAGGTGACATTGACATCAAACCACACAGAGTGACAAGAGAGGTGTTGCACGAGTTAGGGCTAGGTGACATTGACATCAAACCACACAGACTGACAAGAGAGGTGTTGCACGAGTTAGGGCTAGGTGACATTGACATCAAACCACACAGACTGACAAGAGAGATGTTGCACGAGTTAGGGCTAGGTGACATTGACATCAAACCACACAGACTGACAAGAGAGGTGTTGCACGAGTTAGGGCTAGGTGACATTGACATCAAACCACACAGACTGACAAGAGAGGTGTTGCAAGAGTTAGGGCTAGGTGACATTGACATCAAACCACACAGAGTGACAAGAGAGGTGTTGCACGAGTTAGGGCTAGGTGACATTGACATTGAGTCCACTCAGTTGTCACAACGGTATAAGGCCAAGCTAGTTCAGCTAATAGCCCTCTGTGAGTCTATCTTCTCCCGGCACAAACTAGATTGCGGGAAGGCTACTGGATATGTCCATCGCATCAGACTCAGTGACACCAATCCTTTGAGGCTATCTTACCGAAGGCTCTCCCCTAACCATTATGACAAGCTCAGGCCTTGGATGAGATGGAAGAGCGAGAGATAATCAGGAAATCCAGCAGTGGTATGCCTCCCCACTCAGTGGTATGCCTCCCCACTCAGTGGTATGCCTCCCCACTCAGTGGTATGCCTCCCCACTCAGTGGTATGCCTCCCCACTCAGTGGTATGCCTCCCCACTCAGTGGTATGTCTCCCCGCTCAGTGGTATGCCTCCCCACTCAGTGGTATGCCTCCCCACTCAGTGGTATGCCTCCCCACTCAGTGGTATGCCTCCCCACTCAGTGGTATGCCTCCCCACTCAGTGGTATGTCTCACATCTCAGTGGTATGCCTCCCCACTCAGTGAGTATGCCTCCCCACTCAGTGAGTATGCCTCCCCACTCAGTGGTATGCCTCCCCACTCAGTGAGTATGCCTCCCCACTCAGTGGTATGCCTCCCCACTCAGTGGTATGTCTCCCCGCTCAGTGATATGCCTCCCCACTCAGTGGTATGTCTCACATCTCAGTGGTATGCCTCCCCACTCAGTGAGTATGCCTCCCCACTCAGTGGTATGCCTCCCCGCTCAGTGGTATGCCTCCCCACTCAGTGAGTATGCCTCCCCGCTCAGTGGTATGCCTCCCCGCTCAGTGGTATGCCTCCCCGCTCAGTGGTATGCCTCCCCGCTCAGTGGTATGCCTCCCCGCTCAGTGGTATGCCTCCCCACTCAGTGGTATGCCTCCCCACTCAGTGGTATGCCTCCCCGCTCAGTGGTATGCCTCCCCGCTCAGTGGTATGCCTCCCCACTCAGTGGTATGCCTCCCCACTCAGTGGTATGCCTCCCCGCTCAGTGGTATGCCTCCCCGCTCAGTGGTATGCCTCCCCACTCAGTGGTATGCCTCCTCCCGATGCCTCCGATGGCTCAATGCTCGCACCGTAATGGGCGCTCACCCTCTACCTCACCAAACTGATGTTCTGGCGGCCCTGGGTGACAATGCCTTCTTTTCTGCGATGGATATTATCTCAGGCTACTACTGTCATGTTTTGTCTTATATTGTCTTGTCATTTTGCTTTCCCTTCTGTTCGTTTTCCCCCTGCTGGTCTTATTAGGTTCGTTCCCTTTTTTCTCTCTCCCTCCCTCTCTCTCTTCTCTCTATCGTTCCGTTCCTGCTCCCAGCTGTTCCTATTCCCCTACTCAATCATCTAGTCTTTTCACACCTGTTCCTTATCTTGCCCTCTGATTAGAGTCCCTATTTCTCCCCTTGTTTTCCGTTTCTGTCCTGTCGGATCCTTGTATATTGTTCGCCGTGCTGTGTCTTTGTCTCGCCCTGTCGTGTCTTGTTTCCCTCAGATGCTGCGTGTGAGCAGGTGTCTGAGTCTGCTACGGTCGGTGCCTTCCCGAGGCAACCTACAGTTAATGGTCGAGTCTCCAGTCTGTCCTCGTCACTACGAGTGGAATTAAGTTTTTTATGTTTTGTTTTCTGCTCTGATTGTCCAGGAGTATTGCCTATTTCCTTTACTGGAATAAAGACTCTGTTTTCGCCAAGTCGCTTTTGGGTCCTCATTCACCTGCATAACAACTACAATATAGAGGTGCATGAAGACAACAAGAAGTTTACAGCCTTCACTTCTTCTTTTGGGTGATATCAATATAACCATCTCCCACAAGGACTATGCAACAGCCCAGCTACATTCATGAGGATGATGTTGAGCATTTTTTGGGATCAACATTTTTCTAGTCTTCTCTGTTACCTGGACGATGTGCTGTTTTTTGCCCCGACTGAAGAACTTGGATTGCAACGCTTGGAGTCATTTTTTTTGAGCGTCTCAAAGCCCACAATCTGAAATTTGCTCCAAAGAAATGTCATATCATGAAGAGATCAGTGTGGTTCTTGGGGCATGTCATCGGTGAAGGAAGTGTGGCCACAGACCCAGAAAAAGTGAAGGCTATTGCAGGGATGACAGAGAAGGATCTCATGGAGGATAACACGGACGTGTCCTCCCAGGGGAAGATTCGGTCCTTTCTCGGAATGATTACATTTACATTTAAGTCATTTAGCAGACGCTCTTATCCAGAGCGACTTACAAATTGGTGCATTCACCTTATGACATCCAGTGGAACAACCACTTTACAATAGTGCATCTAAATATTTTAAGGGGGGGGGGGGTGAGAAGGATTACTTTATCCTATCCTAGGTATTCCTTAAAGAGGTGGGGTTTCAGGTGTCTCCGGAAGGTGGTGATTGACTCCGCTGTCCTGGCGTCGTGAGGGAGTTTGTTCCACCATTGGGGAGCCAGAGCAGCGAACAGTTTTGACTGAGCTGAGCGGGAACTGTACTTCCTCAGTGGTAGGGAGGCGAGCAGGCCAGAGGTGGATGAACGCAGTGCCCTTATTTGGGTGTAGGGCTTGATCAGAGCCTGGAGGTACTGAGGTGCCGTTCCCCTCACAGCTCCGTAGGCAAGCACCATGGTCTTGTAGCGGATGCGAGCTTCAACTGGAAGCCAGTGGAGAGAGCGGAGGAGCGGGGTGACGTGAGAGAACTTGGGAAGGTTGAACACTAGACGGGCTGCCGCGTTCTGGATGAGTTGTAGGGGTTTAATGGCACAGGCAGGGAGCCCAGCCAACAGCGAGTTGCAGTAATCCAGACGGGAGATGACAAGTGCCTGGATTAGGACCTGCGCCGCTTCCTGTGTGAGGCAGGGTCGTACTCTGCGGATGTTGTAGAGCATGAACCTACAGGAACGGGCCACCGCCTTGATGTTAGTTGAGAACGACAGTTTGTTGTCCAGGATCACGCCAAGGTTCTTAGCGCTCTGGGAGGAGGACACAATGGAGTTGTCAACCGTGATGGCGAGATCATGGAACGGGCAGTCCTTCCCCGGGAGGAAGAGCAGCTCCGTCTTGCCGAAGTTCAGCTTGAGGTGGTGATCCGTCATCCACACTGATATGTCTGCCAGACATGCAGAGATGCGATTCGCCACCTGGTCATCAGAAGGGGGAAAGGAGAAGATTAATTGTGTGTCGTCTGCATAGCAATGATAGGAGAGACCATGTGAGGTTATGACAGAGCCAAGTGACTTGGTGTATAGCGAGAATAGGAGAGGGCCTAGAACAGAGCCCTGGGGGACACCAGTGGTGAGAGCGCGTGGTGAGGAGACAGATTCTCGCCACGCCACCTGGTAGGAGCGACCTGTCAGGTAGGACGCAATCCAAGCGTGGGCCGCGCCGGAGATGCCCAACTCGGAGAGGGTGGAGAGGAGGATCTGATGGTTCACAGTATCGAAGGCAGCCGATAGGTCTAGAAGGATGAGAGCAGAGGAGAGAGAGTTAGCTTTAGCGGTGCGGAGCGCCTCCGTGATACAGAGAAGAGCAGTCTCAGTTGAATGACTAGTCTTGAAACCTGACTGATTTGGATCAAGAAGGTCATTCTGAGAGAGATAGCGGGAGAGCTGACCAAGGACGGCACGTTCAAGAGTTTTGGAGAGAAAAGAAAGAAGGGATACTGGTCTGTAGTTGTTGACATCGGAGGGATCGAGTGTAGGTTTTTTCAGAAGGGGTGCAACTCTCGCTCTCTTGAAGACGGAAGGGACGTAGCCAGCGGTCAGGGATAAGTTGATGAGCGAGGTGAGGTAAGGGAGAAGGTCTCCGGAAATGGTCTGGAGAAGAGAGGAGGGGATAGGGTCGTGCGGGCAGGTTGTTGGGCGGCCGGCCGTCACAAGACGCGAGATTTCATCTGGAGAGAGAGGGGAGAAAGAGGTCAGAGCACAGGGTAGGGCAGTGTGAGCAGAACCAGCGGTGTTGTTTGACTTAGCAAACGAGGATCGGATGTCGTCGATCTTCTTTTCAAAATGGTTGACGAAGTCATCTGTAGAGAGGGAGGAGGGGGGGAGGAGGATTCAGGAGGGAGGAGAATGTGGCAAAGAGCTTCCTAGGGTTAGAGGCAGATGCTTGGAATTTAGAGTGGTAGAAAGTGGCTTTAGCAGCAGAGACAGAGGAGGAAAATGTAGAGAGGAGGGAGTGAAAGGATGCCAGGTCCGCAGGGAGGCGAGTTTTCCTCCATTTCCGCTCGGCCTTCCGGAGCCCTGTTCTGTGAGCTCGCATTGAGTCGTCAAGCCACGGAGCGGGAGGGGAGGACCGAGCCGGCCTGGAAGATAGGGGACATAGAGAGTCAAAGGATGCAGAAAGGGAGGAGAGGAGGTAGTCTAATGATAGTCTATTACCAGCAGTTCATTGAGGGGTGCTCCACCATCGCTAAGCCGTTGCATGGGCTAACAACTGGGATGAAGGCACCACACCATGGAACAGGCAAGAAGAAACGAGGAATGCATAGGAAACTCACAGCAGCAGACTGGACTGGTGAGTGCAAACAGGCCATCAGTCAGTCAAAACGGGCTCTCCTCAATCCGGTCATGCTAGCCCCTCCTGCTTTTAGTAGACCTCTCTTGTTGTCTGTAGATGCATCTGGTAATGGCTTAGGTGCTGTCCTCTCCCAGGTGCCAGAGGATTGGTCCACGGCTAGACCCGTAGCATTCGCTAGCAAATCCATTACTTATGCACAGTCAAAGTATTCTGCCCATAGGTTACAGTTTTTGGCTTTCTGCTGGGCCGTCTGTGAGAAGTTTAGTCATTGTCTTAGGGGCAAGCCTTTTACTGTATAGACAGAGAACAACCCATTGAAGTACATCCTGTCCAAGTCCAAATTGGAAGCCTGTGAACAGAGATTGGTTGCTAAGCTCGCTCCATTCAAGTTTGACATCAAGTACATCCCGGGTCCAATAATGTCATTGCTGATGCACTCAGTAGACAGCCATTTGAACAGCCGAGCGCTCTCCACCGCATCTCAAGGGGTACATGCTGAGAACCACCCATTCGACCTCGAGAGCTGCTCACCAGCAATTGAGGCAGATGCTTGTGAAATTGTCACGAACTGACAAACTACCTCCTATCCCTCTCCTGGTTCTCTATCAAAGGAAGCGGTGTCAGCAGTCCTGAAGTCACAAGGGGAGGCGGGTCTACAGAACAGTGCGCTGCTACTGCCTCAGCTCACTCAGTCACTGGTGCCCTCTGAGATGTCAGATGTGAGAGTGCTGTCCCGTGACGACCTGATATCCAAACATCGTCAGGCAGGTCTTCTACGTGGACAGGGGCCGGAGATCTTCTAGGAGGGAACGTGACCATGAACCACTCGAGGCTCTGCGGATTCTGAAGGTCTGGGAGAAGCTCACTCTGAAAATGGGTGTACTATATCATGTTACCAAAAGTTTGCTGTCCAAGAAGAAGACGTACCAGTATGTAGTACCCACCTGAGGGCGACAGTCTTGAAGGGTGTCCACGATGAAGCCGGTCATCAGGGGCAACAGCAGACATTGTACCTGATGAGACAGAGGTTCTTCTGGCATGGTCTGGAGTCTGATATGAGAGAATACTTCCAGAGCTGCAAGAGGTGTGTGTTCAGTAAGGCCCCAGAGCCAGAGGCCAGAGCTCCATTGGAGAACACTCATCACGGCTAAGCCCCTCAAGTTGGTGTGTGTAGACTTCTGGTCTGCTGAAGACTCCCAACAACAAGACTTTGGATGTTCTGGTTGTGACAGACCATTTTACTTAAATGACCCATGCCTCCTTGTGTCTGAACCAATCAGATAAAGCAGTGGCCCTTCAGCTGTGGAACAACATCTTCTGTGTGTATGGTTTTCCTCAACGTATCCACTCCGACCAAGGGGCCAACTTTGAAAGTCAATTGATTGCTGAGTTGTGCTGTAGGAGTCCAGAAGTCCAGCACATAACTCCCTACCATCCGAGGGGGAACGAGGGGAGTCGAAAGGTTCTAAAGAACGTTGGGAAACATGATCAGGGCCCTACCTACGAGAGCAAAGCACAGGTGGCCCCAGAAGCTGAAGTCGTTGACCCTCGACTACAACTGTACAGTCCGTGAAACCACAGGTCACGCCCATTTCAGAGCTAACCTTCGGAGAAGAAATGTCAGAACCCTCTGAAGAAGAAAGGCATTCTGAAGATGCCGCTGGTAGCACAAGCTCCAGCAACAGTCACAGAACCCTTGACCTTGACTATCCACCGACTGTGGACAGTGACCCATCAATGTTGGTTGTAGTTGAACAGGTTAGCCGTAATGATAACTCTGTTAGGCCTGTCAGATCAGGGGCTGGTCGGGTTAGGAAATGCCCTGTGAGACTCATAGAGACTATGCAGACACAGAGGGTTTTTCATACGGAGTTCATTAGAACACCTGTGCGGGTGTAGGATTAGAATCCAATTTGGCCTGTAGATTTCCAGGTCTTTAGCCCATTGTTTTGTTTTACTTTCAAGGAGCCCCATGGAGGTAATGGGTCAAAGGTCAAGTCAGCCAAGGTTTTTCTGTCTGAGGTTCTTATTGTCACTGAGAGTACTGAACATGTAACAGGCATGTTTTCCTACAAGGTATTTAAATTCCACTAATACATTACATTTACATTTACATTTAAGTCATTTAGCAGACGCTCTTATCCAGAGCGACTTACAAATTGGTGCATTCACCTTATGACATCCAGTGGAACAGTCACTTTACAATAGTGCATCTAAATCTTAAAGGGGGGGGGTGAGAGGGATTACTTATCCTATCCTAGGTATTCCTTAAAGAGGTGGGGTTTCAGGTGTCTCCGGAAGGTGGTGATTGACTCCGCTGTCCTGGCGGACAGTCATTTAGCAGACGCTCTTATCCAGAGCGACTTACAGAGAATAGTCTATGGTGACATATGTATTGCATACCTCATTTAATTTTTATTTAGATTATTTATTTATACTATACAATTGCCTCTAAAGAAATGTGTATTTAATGTTCAATCATTCTTATTGGTTGGTTCAATTCCGATGACAATAAGGTGTGTTGTGATTGGCCCCGCTTGCAGATAGGGGCAGATCGCGAACGCAGATCGTGATGCAAGGGAACGATTTTACAGGTCTCTGATTCATACATGTGTGGGTATAAGGTACCTGTTGGGGATTGAGGGCTTTCTAGGATGTGCAGTATGAAAATGTGATGCAAGGGTCATATAAGCTCACTGTTAACAGTCAAATCATTCTGAATACTGAATTCTATTTTTAGATTTTACAATGTGTTCAAGTTTTCTGTAAATTTCTGATTCATACATGTGTGGGTATAAGGTACCTGTTGGGGATTGAGGGGCTTTCTAGGATGTGCTTTAGTATATGATTGCTGTACAGTATATAAGTGTGTTAGCTAGCATTCACCGATGTAATGGTCATATAAGCTCACTGTTAACAGAGTTGTTTTCATCCTACAGATTTTACTATTGACAGCCATCAACACCGTTAAACCCTGCACAACTAACATGCTGTTTCACATTTAACTACAGATAATAATAATAATAATAATAATAATAATAATAATAATAATAATAATACATAATGCTCAACTGGGACCACTGGCTGGGGGAATTCCTTTGAACAAAACACAACACAAGGAGAGTACGTTTACCTTCTGTTACATAGCTTAAATTCTTGTTCATCTAACTGCACTGTCCAATTTACAATAGCAATTACCGTGAAATAATATAATGCTATTGTTTCAGGAGAGTGCACAGTTATGAACTTGAAAATGTATCAATGAACCAATTAGGCACATTTAGACAGACTTGATACAACATTTTTAACAGAAATGCAATAGTTCATTGGATCAGTCGTATACTTTGCACATACTTTGCACTCTGCTGCCATCTAGTGGCCAAGATCTATATTGTGCCTAAACTGAAATAATACATTGTGTCCTTGCGTTTCAAAGATGATTTAAAAAAGCATGTTTTTTTCTTTGTATTATCTTTTACCAGATCTAATGTGTTATATTCTCCTACATTAATTGTACATTCACTCGAACTTCAAAGTGTTTCCTTTCAAATGGTATCAAGAATATGCATATCCTTGCTTCAGGCCCTGAGCTACAGGCAGGTAGATTTGGGTATGTCATTTTAAAATGGAAAAAAAATTAGTCCGATCCTTAATGAGGAAGATAAATTGAAGAAATGGGTGGGTGGGATTGTGACTTTGTGGCAGTGGTAACTAATGACGACCTTCTTGAACACTCCTAGCTTGTGTATTTTTATGGTTCGCAAACCCTCCTAGCTCCTGTATTCTAGCTGAATGAGAGCATGGCTATGTAGAAATCGCTGTTGAAAAGAGACCGGATTAAAGCTTATAGTGCAGTTGCAGTAGAACTATGTCCTCATCAGCTTTCTGTCTAGTCATTGACAGCTTCAGTAACCATTAGAAGGCTATCATAAATGTCAAATCTAGAATGCTCATTTGTTTCCTGAGCATTATGTTCAAGGATTTGTGAGATTTAAAGTTGCTTTTTTTGAAGGGTTTGGATTGATGTGGGCCTCTAATTGTAGAGGCTTCAGCTCCATTCCTCTCTTGTTTGCGTTCTGCAACCTGGGCTGTGTTCAGTAAGTTTTTATGTTCTGGAACAATCAGTTGAACGTAAACGGTACTGTATTGAACGAGCAGTTGAAAAACGGGGGAAGGGTTGGTTTGTGGGTTGGCTAAGCCACTGCCCTTTAAACACGTCACGCATTCCTTCAAGCCACACTTCGCCACACCGACCAAACGGGGGCAAACGTACCTCAAAGTCTATACTGATCTGTTGAAGAACATAGAAGAAAGTTTTTGGGAAACGTGACGTTCAGTACAAACCGTTCCGCAACATAGCAAACGTTCAAGCGAACTGAACGCACCTCTGGAGGAGAAGCGGGGGACAAATAACACGTGTACTGGGCGTGTCTTAGCAAAACGTCACAAACGCCTAAACTAATGAGCTTGAGAGATATTTGAATATATTTGTTAAATCAAACATTTGCGAACTCTGGTTGGTTCGTGGAAATCCAACTGACCAATCGCTTAAATGACAGGTGCCCAGCTGGCCGTAAACTCCACCCCTATTTATTTTTTCAGCAAACCCCGGAAATATCGTTGTTTAAAGGGTTTTCAATAGTTACCACAGCCACAAAGTCAAATGGCAATATTGTGAAAATTCGTGGGGGGAAAAAAACAATTTACGTTTTGGTATTAATTTAAGGTTATGGTTCGGTAGCGCGGTTAAGGTTAGGGTTGAGGTTAGGGTTTAAAATCAGATTTTAAGAAGATAAATTGTATAAATGGGCGGGGTTTATGACTTTGTGGCTGTGGTAGCTAGTGACGACCAGTTTTAAAGGGACACTGCGCTATTTCATGGGCGAGGGCGAAAACAGCTAAAGCGCAGAAAAGCAGATAAATGCTAAATAGCCAGCCAGCAAGCAACCGAGCGAGCAAGCAAGCTATGTGGTCAGAGAGGAGAGGAGAGACGACAAGACGAGACGGAAAAATTCCATGATCAACGATGCAATCAACTTCTCTTCGAAGATAGCTAACGTTGGTTTTGATGGCAATCCGATTGATCTTTAAATGTGAAAAGAGACACTTCATGTGAAATCGGACAGGGCTGTCCTGAAGCAAAGATTTTTTTTAAAAGCAAAAAGTTAAACTCCGCTCCTGAGATGAAGGAAATGTCTCGTTAATGAACACTTTACGTGTGAAGCCTGTCGTCCCCTTCATGTAGCTGGTAGTTACTGCTCCGGTGAGTAACAAAGCTTTTTCATGGTCACTGAATTATGTTCTGTAAACTAGTTAACGGCTGATTAACTGCTTACGTTTAGGATTTATCTTGTAAAAACACGGTGTCAATACTATTGTACTATTGTAAGGACGTTATAACAACTAAATGTGTATTTCAGGGTTTTAAATGTGGACAGTGGTCTTTGTGGAAAAACATACAAATGATGCAAGACCTCAATCTTATTTAAGGCAGCTGGCTACATGATAGTTTAGTGTGTTGCCGTATTGAATGATTTTCTTCGGCATTTGAAATTCAGCCTAGCCCAGATGACATAGTCATGACACACACACATAAGTAAACTACTGTGTGTCTTCGCAGGGGGCGTACCTCTGCTTTGTTTGCCATCCTCATTCTTCACAAGAAAAAAAATGTATGTGCGCGCCGGGGGTGCGTGCGTGTGCAGAATAAGGACAAGGAGATGAAGTCTCCTGACTTGCCATTATAAACGGGCGTGTGTGTTTAATACACACAGTCTGCAATGCATGCGTGCCTTCGCTTAACTGCATACAGATGCAATGCATTACGCTTGGTACTGTACTGTGCTGTCTGTAGGTCGTAGCCTAATCCTATATGAGCGAGGGATCACCCCACCACCACACACATGCTATAAATCTGAGTTGATGCCGATATCATGGCGGTTGAACAACCGTGAATAATATTGCTGTAACTAATCGTTTAAGAGAGGTAAGGGAACCCCGCCATCCAAAGCACTAGCCAGGTTTCATTGTTCTGTAAGGGGAGCTGCTGCTGTTAGATGGGATTGCATTGGAGAGGCTATCATCTGCAACGGGAGATAGACAGCAGCTGTGGACTAATACTGACCTAAACCTGCAATGTTGCGGTTATTGCTGCTGCTATATTGCACACATTCATGCAGCAAGCGAGTAACCTTTGTTACTGTGATAAGAAGTGCAGTGATGTGTGTGTGTGTGTGTGTGTGTGTGTGTGTGTGTGTGTGTGTGTGTGTGTGTGTGTGTGTGTGTGTGTGTGTGTGTGTGTGTGTGTGTGTGTGTGTGTGTGTGTGTGTGTGTGTGTGTGTGTGTGTGTGTGTGTGTGTGTGTGGATCAGCTCATGCATTGATACGTAATGTCTGGTTTGACTGTGCAGTGCTGCAGGGATATTCCCTTTGTCTTCACAAGCAGGGCAAAGATAACATTGCATTTGCAAACATATTACATATACATACATACATGCAGACAGACAGACAGGCTGTTCTAAACATGCTTGTCCACAGTCTGCCCTGAGCCCAGTTCTGCCCTGAGCCCAGTTCTGCCCTGAGCCCAGTTCTGCCCTGAGCCCAGTTCTGCCCTGGACCTCCTCAGTGTGAAGGCTTATGTGATGTAGTCTTCTCTACTAGTGACCTGGTGGGACCCCACAGAGGATATTACAAATGATAATTAGGACATAGTCTTCTCTACTAGTGACCTGGTGGGACCTGACAGAGGATATTACAAATGATAATTAGGACATAGTCTTCTCTACTAGTGACCTGGTGGGACCTGACAGAGGATATTACAAATGATAATTAGGACATAGTCTTCTCTACTAGTGACCTGGTGGGACCTGACAGAGGATATTACAAATGATAATTAGGACATAGTCTTCTCTACTAGTGACCTGGTGGGACCCCACAGAGGATATTACAAATGATAATTAGGACATAGTCTTCTCTACTAGTGACCTGGTGGGACCCCACAGAGGATATTCCAAATGATAATTAGGACATAGTCTTCTCTACTAGTGACCTGGTGGGACCTGACAGAGGATATTAGAAATGATAATTAGGACATAGTCTTCTCTACTAGTGACCTGGTGGGACCTGACAGAGGATATTACAAATGATAATTAGGACATAGTCTTCTCTACTAGTGACCTGGTGGGACCCCACAGAGGATATTACAAATGATAATTAGGACATAGTCTTCTCTACTAGTGACCTGGTGGGACCCCACAGAGGATATTCCAAATGATAATTAGGACCTAGTCTTCTCTACTAGTGACCTGGTGGGACCTGACAGAGGATATTAGAAATGATAATTAGGACATAGTCTTCTCTACTAGTGACCTGGTGGGACCTGACAGAGGATATTACAAATGATAATTAGGACATAGTCTTCTCTACTAGTGACCTGGTGGGACCCCACAGAGGATATTACAAATGATAATTAGGACATAGTCTTCTCTACTAGTGACCTGGTGGGACCCCACAGAGGATATTACAAATGATAATTAGGACCTAGTCTTCTCTACTAGTGACCTGGTGGGACCCCACAGAGGATATTACAAATGATAATTAGGACATAGTCTTCTCTACTAGTGACCTGGTGGGACCCCACAGGATATTACAAATGATAATTAGGACATAGTCTTCTCTACTAGTGACCTGATGGGACCCCACAGAGGATATTACAAATGATAATTAGGACATAGTCTTCTCTACTAGTGACCTGGTGGGACCCCACAGAGGATATTACAAATGATAATTAGGACATAGTCTTCTCGACTAGTGACCTGGTGGGACCTGACAGGATATTACAAATGATAATTAGGACATAGTCTTCTCGACTAGTGACCTGGTGGGACCTGACAGAGGATATTACAAATGCTAATTAGGACCTAGTCTTCTCTACTAGTGACCTGGTGGGACCCCACAGAGGATATTACAAATGATAATTAGGACATAGTCTTCTCGACTAGTGACCTGGTGGGACCTGACAGAGGATATTACAAATGCTAATTAGGACCTAGTCTTCTCTACTAGTGACCTGGTGGGACCCCACAGAGGACAAATTCTGATTATTTAAGGGTGTATGTAGCCAAAGTGACTGTACTATTCAAGGCATTGATTCATGTGTGACAGAGTGAAATCAATGTTTCACAGACAGTCAATCCTCTGCCTCTCTGCCTCTCTGTGTGTGTGTGTGTGTGTGTGTGTGTGTGTGTGTGTGTGTGTGTGTGTGTGTGTGTGTGTGTGTGTGTGTGTGTGTGTGTGTGTGTGTGTGTGTGTGTGTGTGTGTGTGTGTGTGTGTGTGTGTGTGTGTGTGTGTGTGTGTGTGTGTGTGTGTGTGTGTGTGTGTGTGTGTGTGTGTGTGTGTGAATAAACACGTCAAATTAAGCACTTTGCTGCTCTACAGCACGTGTAGCTTGGATTGGGATCGTTGAGAGAATTAAACCACATTTACAATCTCTTCGCGAACAGACTACATAAACATCAACAGCGTTGTGTCGCTCCTAAGAACAGACCTTTTAAATTATTTTTAAAGGCACACACAGCCTACATACCAATGCATAGCCACAAACTATCTAGGTCAAACTACTATGAGCAATGATCAGCAGTCAAGTTTTAAAGATGGTGGACTTTCAAGTTGTCATCGGCCACATCATCATAATGATGGCGTTTTGCAAACATCCAGATCTAATCATCAACAACGAACTTTATGTTCTCTCTAACTTTAGGTGTGTGTGTGTGTGTGTGTGTGTGTGTGTGTGTGTGTGTGTGTGTGTGTGTGTGTGTGTGTGTGTGTGTGTGTGTGTGTGTGTGTGTGTGTGTGTGTGTGTGTGTGTGTTTCAGTCACAAACAAAGATAAACTCTCCACAGGCTGGTTCAGAAACGCTGTTTGCTTTGACTCAACAACACATCAGCTGAGAGGACACACACACACACACCTCAGTCCTCTCTGTGTTCATTAACATACCAAGGCCTCTGCCAAACCCTTCAACTGTCAGACTCAGATCCTAACAAAATACCTGTGTAGAGCCTGTGTATGAGTAGAGCCCATGTGGAGCCCGTATAGAGCCTGTGTAGAGCCCATGTACGAATGGAGCCTGTATAGAGCCCGTGTACGAATGGAGCCCATATGGAGCCCGTATAGAGCTCGTGTACGAATAGAGCCTGTGTAGAGCCCATGTGGAGCCCATATGGAGCCCGGATAGAGCCTGTGTATGAATGGAGCCCGTGGGGAGCCCGTATAGAGCCTGTGTACGAATATAGCTCGTATAGAGCCTGTGTGAATAAAACCCGTATAGAGCCCGTGTAGAGCCCATGAATGAATAGAGCCTATGTAGAGCCCATATAGAGCCTGTGTATGAATAGAGCCCATATGGAGCCCGGATAGAGCCTGTGTATGAATAGAGCCCGTGGGGAGCCCGTATAGAGCCTATGTACAAATAGAGCCTGTTTAGAGCCCGTGTACAAATGGAGCCCATGTACGAATAGAGCCCGTATGGAGCCTGTGTATGAATAGAGCCTGTATGGAGACTGTATAGAGCCTGTATAGTATGTTTTTACTCTGTGTACTTATCCCACAGCGCTAGGCTTAGTTTATAAGCCAGTCGTTAGCAAAGCACTCTCTCTCCATCCCTCAGGCTTGGACCATGACACACACACACCCCATACATACATACATGCATGCACACACACACACACACACACATGTGAACACACACACCACCCACCAACAGATCAAAGAAGAACTAAGGTGAACATAAAGATTTAACCACACACACACCCATCCTGGGGGCTTGTCCATTTTTGCGAGAGAGGGGGGGGGCTTATTTGCGTCGCTCCATGAATAGGCCACATATTTTTTTCCAGGACATTCCATCCTGTGAGCTGGAGGAGCCTGTCACCAAGACTCCATTGCTTAAGACAGCAGTGACACACACACATTCACACACACACATTCACACACACACACATTCACACACAGTTAAAGGCTGTTTTGGAAGTGTATGTGTTTGAGCCAAGAGTGTGTTTCTGTATAGACAAGTGTATGTGTGTTTTTTTTTTTGTGTAATGTGGAGGTGCCAGTGTGTTTTGTGTGAACAGGATGTTCTATGCTTCGTTCTGTTCAGCTGTACTCAGACACCCTTGAAAAAGGGAGGGCCTTGAGGGTGGAGGCCACCCCCTGTTTTCCTATATTGATGTGAACAAGGGCTCTTAAAGGGGCAGTGTGTGTGTGTGTGGTAAACAGGGGGTGGCCTCCTGCCTTCTCTACTGAGATACAAAAGCTTCTCTTCTATAGTTTGCATCATTGCTCAACTGAGGTTTAAATAATAACTTTTGAATATTAAAAAAATGAATGAGTATAAGATCTCTTTTGCAAGTGAGGCTTGAATCCATGGCCACCATTGTACCCAAGAAGGCAACGATAACTGAACTAAATGACTATCGTCCCGTAACGCTCACTTCTGTCATCATGAAGTGCTTTGAGAGACTAGTCAAAGATCATCTCACCTCTCTCTCCAACCACCTAAACCCACTTCAATTTGTATAACGCCCCAATAGGTCCACAGATGATGATATCGCAATCACGCTGCACACTGCTCTATCCCATCTGTATAAGAGGAATATCTATGTAAGAATGCTGTTCATCGACTACAGCTCAGCATTCAACACCGTAGTACCCTCCAAGCTCATCATTAAGCTTGAGGCTCTGGGTCTCAACCCAGCCCCTGTGCAATTGGGTCTTGAACCTTCTGAGAGGCCGCCCCCCAGGGGGTGAAGGTAGGAAACAACATCTCCACTTCGCTGATTCTCAACACTGGGGCCCCACAAGGGTGCGTGCTCAGCTCACCCTGTACTCCCTGTTCACCCCATGACTGCGTGGCCACTCAATCATCAAGTTTGCAGATGACCCAGCAGTAGTGGGCTTGATTACCAACAACGACGAGACAACCTACAGGGAGGAGGTGATGGCACTCGGAGTGTGGTGTCAGGAAAACAACCTCTCACACAACATCGGTAAAACAAAAGAGATGATCGTGGACTTCAGAAAACAGCAGAGGGAGCACCCCCCTATCCACATCGATGGGACAGCAGTGGAAAGTTTTAAGTTCCTCGGCGTACACACGGACAAACTGAAATGGTCTACCCACTCAGAAAGTGTGCCTCTTCAACCTCTGGAGGCTGAAGAAATTTGTCTTGTCACCTAAAAACCTCACAACATTTTACAGATTCACAATTTAGAGAATCCTGTCGGGCTGTATCACCACCTGGTACGGAAACTGCACCGCCCACAACCGCAAGACTCTCCAGAGGGTGGTGTGGTCTGCACAACGCATCACCAGGGGGCAAACTACCTGCCCTCCAGGATACCTACAGCACCCCATGTCACAGGAAGGACAAAAAGATAATCAAGGACAACAACCAACACTGCCTGTTCACCCTTCTACCATCCAGAGGGCGTGGTCAATACAGGTGCATCAAAGCTGGGACCGAGTGACTGAAAAGCAGCTTCCATCTCAAGGCCATCAGACTGTTAAACGGCCATCTCTGACACAGAGGCTGCCGCCTACATACAGACTCAAAATCATTGGCCACTTTTCAATAAATGGATCACTAGTCACTTTAATAATGCCACTTTAATAATGTTTACATATCTTACATTACTCATCTCATATGTATATACTGTATTCCATACCATCTAGTTCATCGCTCATCCATATATATATATATTCTTATTCCATCCCTTAGATCTGTGTGTATTAAATAGTTGTTGTGGAATTGTTAGATTACATGTTAGATATTACTGCATGGTCGGCACTAGAAGCACTAGCATTTCGCTACACTCGCGTTAACATCTGCTAACCATGTGTATGTGACCAATAACATTTGATTTGAGTCCACAAATAAAACCAAACGAATTCAATGTTATTTCAGCCATAACACCCACCGTCATTAGAAACGGATAAGATTAGCAACATTATTTAGTTTAAAATGTAATTTGATCTCTGAGAAAGGAAGCTAGTTGATTGGCACCCAAATAGGCCCTTTTCATTTTTAAGATTCACTCAATATTCAGTAAATATAATACCCGACATCCGATTTGGACCAAACTTCTTCCTACAGTTGAGTAAGACATGACGAATCCAATTAAATGGTAATAAGACCCCCCCCCCCCCCCCACAACCCACACCAATCCCAACCTAATTCATCAACCCAACTCTCCTGGAATAGTCCAACTCATGTCAGCTCTCTGAGAGGGCTATCCCTACCGGCATTTCGCTACACTCGCATGAACATCTGCTAACCATGTGTATGTGACCAATAAAATTGGATTTCATTTGGTACAATTCTCATATGAAGACTTTTCCTACAATCCCAAAACTTTTTTAAAAGGTTATGATAACTCTAATAAAATCATACAATGATAAACCATTACATGGCAGTCATAAAATGATTAGAAAACATTTCTCTATATTTAGTGTGATTAGTGAAATGTACTATTAAACCCAACATTACCATTATAAAACACTACAGTGCCTTCTGAAAGTATTCACACCCCTTGACTTTTTCCACATTTTGTTGTGTTACAGCCTGAATTTAAAATGGGTTACATTGAGATTTTGTTTCATCGATCTAGACACAATACCCCATAATGTCAAAGTGGAATTGTGTACAAAATAAATAAAAATAACAAATTAATAAAAAATGAAAAGCGGAAATTGTATTGAGTCAATAAGTATTCAATCGCTTTGTTATGGCAAGCCTAAATGACTTCAGGAGCAAACATGTGCTTAACATATCAGATAAGTTTCATTGGACTCAGTCAGTGTGCAATAATAGTGTTTAACAGGATTTTTAACAATGACTGTGTCACTTCCTGACCTTAGTCCCTTTTTTTTATGTCTCTATGTTAGGTTGGTCAGCGCGTGAGTTGGGGTGGGCATTCTATGTTTGTATTTCTATGTGTTTGGCCTGGTATGGTTCCCAATCAGAGGCAGTTGTCAATCGTTGTCTCTGATTTGAAAACCATACTTAGGCAGCCTGTTTTCCCACTATGATTTGTGGGTAGTTGTTTTCTGTCTCTGTACCGGACAGGACTGTTTCGTTTTTGTTAT
>NC_060177.1:87644366-87691866 GCF_021184085.1 Oncorhynchus gorbuscha | reverse complement strand
GAACACACAGACATGTGACTAACAGATGGAATAATGGGGGGGGGGGTCAAAATCTAAAGTAACAGTCAGTATCTGGTTGCCACCAGCTGCATTAAGTACTACAGTGCATCTCCTTCTCATGGACTGCACCAGATTTGCCAGTTCTTGCTGTGAGATGTTACCTCACTCTTCCACCAAGGCACCTGCAAGTTCCCGGACATTTCTGGGGGGAATGGCCCTAGCCCTCACCCTCCGATCCAACAGGTCCCAGACGTACTCAATGGGATTGAGATCTGGGCTCTTCGCTGGCCATGGCAGAACACGGACATTCCTGTCTTGCAGGAAATCACGCACAGAACGAGCAGTATGGCTGGTGGCATTGTCATGCTGGAGGGTCATGTCAGGATGAGCCTGCAGGAAGGGTACCAAATGAGGGAGGAGGATGTCTTCCCTGTAAGGCACAGCATTGAAATTGCCTGCAATGACAACAAGCTCAGTCCGATGATGCTGTGACACACCGCCCCAGACCATGACGGACCCTCCACCTCCAAATCGATCCTGCTTCAGAGTTCAGGCCTCAGTGTAACGCTCATTCTTTTGACAATAAACGTGAATCACCCCTGGTGAGACAAAACTGCAACTTGTCAGTGAAGAGAACTATTCGCTAGTCCTGTCTGGTCCAGTGACGATGGGTTTGTGCCCATATGCGACGTTGTTGCCGGTGATGTCTGTTGAGGACCTGCCTTACAACAGGCCTACAAACCCTCAGTCCAGCCTCTCTCAGCCTATTGCGGACAATCTGAGCAATGATGGAGGGATTGTGCTTTCCTGGTGTAACTCGGGCAGTTGTTGTTGCCATCCTGTATCTGTCCCGCAGGTGTGATGTTCGGATGTACCGATCCTGTGCAGCTGTTGTTACATGTGGTCTGCCACTGCGAGGACGATCAGCTGTCCATCTGGTCTCCCTGTAGCGCTGTCTTAGGCGTCTCACAGTACGAACTAGAAGGCCAGCATCCTGGAGTCGTCTCCACACTGTTGACATTGAAACTGGTGTTTTGCTGATATTATTTAACGAAGCTGCCAGTTGAGGACTTGTGAGGCGTCTGTTTCTCAAACTAGACACTCTAATATACTTGTCCTCTTGCTCAGTTGTGCACTGGGGCTTCCCACTCCTCTTTTTCTATTCTGGTTAGGGCCAGTTTGCACTGTTCTGTGAAGGAGAGTAGTATACAGCATTTTACGAGATCTTCAGTTTCTTGGCAATATCTCACATTGAATAGCCTTCATTTCTCAGAACAAGAATAGACTGACGAGTTTCGGAACAAAGTTCTTTGTTTCTAGCCATTTTGAGCCTGTAATCGAACCCACAAATACTGATGCTTCATATGCTCAACTAGTCTAAAGAAGGCCAATTCAGTTGCTTTTTTAATCAGAACAACAGTTTTCAGCTGTGCTAACAAAATTGCAAAAGGGTTTTCTAATGATCAATTAGCCTTTTATAATGATAAACCTGGATTAGCTAACACAATGTGCCATTGGAACACAAGAGTGATGGTTGCTGATAATGGGCCTCTGTACGCCTATGTAGATATTCCATAAAAAAATCTGCAGTTTCCAGCTACAATAGTCATTTACAACATTAAGAATGTCTACACTGTATTTCTGATCAATCTGATGTTATTTTAATGGACAATAAATGTGCCTTTTTAAAAAAAGGACATTTCTAAGTGACCCCAAACTTTTGAATGGTAGTGTACATACACACATACATATACATACACACACATGATGGCGCGGGAGGGGAGGGCTGCCGTCTTATCGGCTCTTATCCAAACATGATATTTTGTTAGTTTTTTCACGTTGTTCGTAACTTGTTTTGTACATAATGTTGCTGCTACCGTCTCTTATGACCGAAAAGAGCTTCTGGGACATCAGAACTGTGATTACTCACCTCAGATGAGACGAAGAGTTTTTCTTCAATGAGTCGGACGGGAGGGATATACTACTACGGACACCCGACCAGGCCCAGATCCCTGTGATTCGCTGGAGAATGAAACTGACATTTAGTGGAAAAAGATCCAGGTGCCTTGTGAGGATCAGGCGACGAGTGGCTAATCTGCCTTTGCCTTCCGTCCTGCTAGCTAATATTTAATCGCAGGAAAATAAATGGGACTAACTGAAAGCACGTATAGGCTACTGACGGGATATTAAAAACTGTAATATCTTATATTTCACGGAGTCGTGGCCGAACGACGACATGAAGAACATACAGCTGGCGGGTTATACACTCCATTGGCAGCACAGAACGGTTTATATTCTCTATCGGCAGGATAGAACCGTAGCCTCTGGAAAGACACTGGGCGGGGGCCTATGCATATATGTGAGCAACAGCTGGTGCATGATATCTAAAGGAAGTCTCAAGGTTTTGCTCGCCTGAGGTAAAGTATCTCATGATAAGTTATAGACCACACTATCCACCTAGAGTTTTCATCTGTATTTTTCGTAGCTGTCTACATACCACCACAGACCGACGCTGACACTAAGACCGTGCTCAATGATATGTATACCACCATAAGCAAACAGAAAACCGCTCATATGGAGTCGGCACTCCTAGTGGCCGGGGACTGTAATGCAGGGAAACTTAAATCCATTTTACCTCATTTCAGCATGTTAAATGTGCAACCAGAGGGGAACAAATTCTAGACCACCTTTACTCCACACACAGAGATGTGTACAAAGCTCTCCCTCGCCCTCCATTTGGCAAATCTGACCATAGTTCTATCCTCCTGATTCCTGCTTACAAGCTACAATTAAAGCAGGAGGAAGCACTAGTGACTCGGTTTATAAAAAGTGGTAAGATGAAGCAGATGCTAAACTACAGGACTGCTTTGCTAGCACAGACTGGAATATGTGCCAGGATTCTTTCGATGGCATTAAAGAGCACACCACATCAGTCACTAGCTTTATCAATAAGTGTATCGAGGACGTCGTCCCCACAGTGACTGTACGTACATACCCCAACCAGAAGCCATGGATTACAGGCAACATTAGCACTGATCTAAATGGTAGAGCCGTCACTTTCAAGGAGCGGGACTCCAACCCGGAAGCTTAAAAGAAATTCCGCTATGACCTCCGAGAAACCATCAAACAGGCAAAGCGTCAATACAGGACTAAGATCAAATCGTACTACAGTGGCTCCGAAGCTCGTCGGATGCGTCAGGGCAAAACATTACAGACTACAAAGGGAAGCCCAGCCGAGAGCTGCCCAGTGACACGAGCCTACCAAACGAGCTAAATAACTTATGTGCTCGCTTCGAGGTAAGTAACACTGAAACATGCATGAGAGAATCAGCTGTTTCGGATGACTGTGGAATCACGCTTTTCGCAGCCGACGTGAGTAAGACCTTCAAACAGGTCAACCTTCTGGCCGCAGGGCCAGACGGATTACCAGGATGTGTACTGCGAGCATGCGCTGACCAACTGGCAAGTGTCTTCACTGACGTTTTCAACCTGTCCCTGACTGAGTCCTTACTACCAACATGTTTCAAGCAGACCACCATAGTGCCCAAGAACACTAAGGTAACCTGCCTAAATTACTACCCACTCCAATTTGCATACCGTCCCAACAGATCCACAGATGATGCCATCTCTATTGCACTCCACACTGCCCTTTCCCACATGGACAAAAGACCTATGTGAGAATGCTATTCATTGACTACAGCTCAGCGTTCAACACCATAGTGACCTCAAAGCTCATCACTAAGCTAAGGATCCTGGGACTAAACACCTCCCTCTGCAACTGGATCCTGGACTTCGTGATGGGCCGCCCCCAGGTGGTAAGGGTAGGTAACAATACATCCGCCATGCTGATCCTAACACGGGTGCCCCTCAGGGGTGCATGCTCAGCCACATCCTGTACTCCCTTTTCACTCATGACTGCACGGCATGACTGCACGGCAAGGCACAACTCCAACACCATCATTAAGTTTGCTGATGACACAGTGGTAGGCCTGATCATCGACAGTCTATAGGAGGTCAGAGACCTGACCGTATGGTGCAAGAACAACCTCTCGCTCAACGTGATCAAGTCAAAGGAGATGACTGTGGACTACAGGAAAAGGAGGACCGAGCACTCCCCCATTCTCATCAATGGGGCTGTAGTGGAGCAGGTTGAGAGCTTCAAGTTCCTTGGCATCCACATCACCAATAAAGTAACATGGTCCAAGCACACCAAGACAGTCGTGAAGAGGGCAAGACAAAACCTATTCCCCCTCAGGAGACTTGGTCATGGGTCATCAGATCCTCAAAAGGTTCTACAGCTGCACCATCAAGGTCATCCTGACTGGTTGCATCACTACCTGGTATGGCAACTGCTCAGACTCCGACCGCAAGGCGCTACAGAGGGCAGTGCGTACAGCCCAGTACATGACCGGGACCAAGCTTCCTGCCATCTAGGACCTCTCTATCAGGTGGTGTAAGAGGAAGGCCCTAAAAATTGTCAAAGACTCCAGCCACCCTAGTTATAGACTGTTCTCTCTGCTACCGCACGGCAAGCGATTCCAGATCGCCAAGTCTAGGTCCAAGAGGCTTCTAAACAGCTTCTACCGCCAAGCCATTAGACTCCTGAACATCTAATCAAATGGTTTCCCAGACTATTTTCATTGCCCCCCCCCCCCCCCCCTCTTTTACGCTGCTGCTACTCTCTGTTATTATCTTTGCATAGTCACTTTTTTAACTCTACCTACATGTACATATTTCCTCAACTAACCGGTGCCCCCGCACATTGACTCTATACAGGTACCCCCCTAATCCATGAGCATCAAACTTCAACAAGCATTTCTCAACGGCTGGCCATGCCTTCCTCCTGGCTACTCCAACCTCGGCCTCCAACCAATTGCAAAAATCGCTGAAGTTGAAGACTTATCTCCCTCACCAACTTCAAACATCTGCTATCTGAGCAGCTAAACGATCGCTGCAGCTGTACATAGTCTATCGGTAAATAGCCCACCCAATTTTACCTACCTCATCCCCATACTGTTTATATTTATTTACTTTTCTGCTCTTTTGCACACCAATATCTCTACCTGTACATGACCATCTGATAATTTATCACTCCAGTGTTAATCTGCAAAATTGTAATTATTCGCCTACCTCCTCATGCCTTTTGCACACAATGTATATAGACTCTCTTTTTTTTTACTGTGTTATAGACTTGTTAATTGTTTACTCCATGTGTAACTCTGTCTGTTCACACTGCTATGCTTTATCTTGGCCAGGTTGCAGTTGCAAATGAGAACTTATTCTCAACTAGTCTACCTGGTTAAATAAAGGTGAAATAAAAAAATATAGCCTCCACTTTGACTCTATACCTGTACTCCCTGTATATAGCCTCCACATTGACTCTGTACCGGTACCCCCTGTATATAGCCTCCACATTGACTCTGTACCGATACCCCCTGTATAAAGCCCCACTATTGTTATTTTACTGCTGCTCTTTAATGATTTGTTATTCTTATTTCTTACTTTTTTTGTTGTATTTTTTTAAACTGCGTTGTTGGTTTTAAGGGTTTGTAAGTAAGCATTTCACTGTAAGGTCTACACCGGTTGTATTCGGCGCATGTGACAAATAACATTTAATTTGATCCACACACTCTCACACATGCCTTCTTTCAACCTTCCTAAACATGAACTAGCAGGTTACAGCTTCTGGTTTAGAGGAACTGATGATTGACACCGTTGTGGGAAAGCTAACACTGTGTGTGTGTGTGTTAACTAACCATTTGTAAATAAACGCTGTCTGGTGCCTAAGAGAATGAAAATGTAAATATACACCCCAGTGTTGCAACCCCCATCCCCCATCCTCTCACACACTGGGGGTTTTCTCCTGCAGCAGAGCAGAGGGCTTATCTTTGGGCACAGAGAACACACTTTATCAGCTAAACTACAGGAGCTTCACTTCCTGTTAGTGTGTGTGTGTGGTGTGTGTGTGTGGTAATAGTGAACACCATGTTAACTGGGTGAGAGCTATTTAGTGACAACACATAGTGGAAGAAACAACGTGACGATTGAACACACACAAGTAAGCTACATACATACATACTCACTCCCATTTATGTATACACACATTACAACCATATACATAGAAACACTTGTTACACACACACACAGAGAGAGAAAGGTTGTTTTCAGAGCGTTCTCTGCTCTCTCGGCTTCTGAAAACAGACTGAGCAGGTGGGCGGAGCTTTGGCTTCCCCTGCCCTCCACCTAGCCAATCCGATTCTCAACTACTCCAGCTGAGCCCCCTTCCCCCAGCCAATCAGAAGCCCCCCCCCCCCCCCTTCTCTATATGTGTTCAGTGCTGACTGAGCAGAGAACACGCCTGAAACTACCAGCTGGGAAGAACAGAGACGAAGGGCAGAGAGAATGAGAGAAAGATAGGGGGGCTGAGAGCTAAAGGGAGAGTGGTTGAAAGAGAGAAAAGAGTTTAGGAGAGTGGGAAGCAGAGCGAGCGAGAGTGGAGGAGAGGGGGAAGCAGAGCGAGCGAGAGAGGGGGAAGCAGAGCGAGCGAGAGAGGGGGAAGCAGAGCGAGCGAGAGAGGGGGGGAAGCAGAGCGAGCGAGAGAGGAGGAGAGGGGGAAGCAGAGCGAGCGAGAGCGGAGGAGAGGGGGAAGCAGAGCGAGCGAGAGCGGAGGAGAGGGGGAAGCAGAGCGAGCGAGAGCGGAGGAGAGGGGGAAGCAGAGCGAGCGAGAGCGGAGGAGAGGGGGAAGCAGAGCGAGCGAGAGCGGAGGAGAGGGGGAAGCAGAGCGAGCGAGAGCGGAGGAGAGGGGGAAGCAGAGCGAGCGAGAGCGGAGGAGAGAGGGGGAAGCAGAGCGAGCGAGAGCGGAGGAGAGGGGGAAGGAAGCAGAGCGAGCGAGAGCGGAGGAGAGGGGGAAGGAAGCAGAGCGAGCGAGAGCGGAGGAGAGGGGGAAGGAAGCAGAGCGAGCGAGAGCGGAGGAGAGGGGGAAGGAAGCAGAGCGAGCGAGAGCGGAGGAGAGGGGGAAGGAAGCAGAGCGAGCGAGAGCGGAGGAGAGGGGGAAGGAAGCAGAGCGAGCGAGAGCGGAGGAGAGGGGGAAGGAAGCAGAGCGAGCGAGAGCGGAGGAGAGGGGGGAAGGAAGCAGAGCGAGCGAGAGCGGAGGAGAGGGGGAAGGAAGCAGAGCGAGCGAGAGCGGAGGAGAGGGGGAAGGAAGCAGAGCGAGCGAGAGCGGAGGAGAGGGGGGGGAAGGAAGCAGAGCGAGCGAGAGCGGAGGAGAGGGGGAAGGAAGCAGAGCGAGCGAGAGCGGAGGAGAGGGGGAAGGAAGCAGAGCGAGCGAGAGAGGGGGAAGGAAGCAGAGCGAGCGAGAGAGGGGGAAGGAAGCAGAGCGAGCGAGAGAGGGGGAAGGAAGCAGAGCGAGCGAGAGAGGGGGAAGGAAGCAGAGCGAGCGAGAGAGGGGGAAGGAAGCAGAGCGAGCGAGAGAGGGGGAAGGAAGCAGAGCGAGCGAGAGAGGGGGAAGGAAGCAGAGCGAGCGAGAGCGGGGGAAGGAAGCAGAGCGAGCGAGAGCGGAGGAGAGGGGGAAGGAAGCAGAGCGAGAGGGGGAAGGAAGCAGAGCGAGCGAGCGCGGAGGAGTGTGGGAAGCAGAGCGAGAGTGGAGGAGACTGGGAAGCAGAGCGAGAGTGGAGGAGACTGGGAAGCAGAGCGAGAGTGGAGGAGAGTGGGAAGCAGAGCGAGAGAATGGAGGAGAGGGGGAAGCAGAGCGAGAGAATGGAGGAGAGGGGGAAGCAGAGCGAGAGAATGGAGGAGAGGGGGAAGCAGAGCGAGAGTGTGTGCAAGCAAGAGATGTGGGGATGGGAGGGTTTATGTGTCTGTTAAAGAGTTACTGAGGGAAAGGGAGGGTTAGGGTTAGTGTTGTTGGGCATACCGGGAGGGGAGTAGAAAGAGCGACTTAACCACAGCACTAGAACAGCCTGATGAGCACTGGACTTGGGAACAACGTTTCTCTCTTAAATCCCTATTCAGGTTGAGGAGGCCAAGAGAGGAAGAAATAGCAAAAGAAAGCGAAGAGAGAGAGGGAGAGATATAACGAAGGCAAGCTGACCGGCTAGACTCTCTGAAAGGCAGAGAGACACCAGTCACCAGAGGTGCTCGCCACAAAAACAAAAAGGAGAAGTGGAAAAAAAGAGGGAGAGGAAAAGAAAGAGAAGCCTTGGCTGTGTCTCTGTGAGGGTGAGCGCCTTGGCTGTGTCTCTGTGAGGGTGAGCGCCTTGGCTGTGTCTCTGTGAGGGTGAGCGCCTTGGCTGTGTCTCTGTGAGGGTGAGTGCCTTGGCTGTGTCTTTGTGAGGGTGAGTGCCTTGGCTGTGTCTTTGTGAGGGTGAGTGCCTTGGCTGTGTCTCTGTGAGGGTGAGCGCCTTGGCTGTGTCTCTGTGAGGGTGAGCGCCTTGGCTGTGTCTCTGTGAGGGTGAGCGCTTTGGCTGTGTCTCTGTGAGGGTGAGCGCTTTGGCTGTGTCTCTGTGAGGGTGAGCGCTTTGGCTGTGTCTCTGTGAGGGTGAGCGCTTTGGCTGTGTCTCTGTGAGGGTGAGCGCCTTGGCTGTGTCTCTGTGAGGGTGAGCGCTTTGGCTGTGTCTCTGTGAGGGTGAGCGCCTTGGCTGTGTCTCTGTGAGGGTGAGTGCCTTGACTGTGTCTCTGTGAGGGTGAGCGCTTTGGCTGTGTCTCTGTGAGGGTGAGTGTCTTGGCTGTGTCTCTGTGAGGGTGAGTGTCTTGGCTGTGTCTCTGTGGGTGAGCGCTTTGGCTGTGTCTCTGTGAGGGTGAGCGCTTTGGCTGTGTCTCTGTGAGGGTGAGTGCCTTGGCTGTGTCTCTGTGGGTGAGCGCCTTGGCTGTGTCTCTGTGAGGGTGAGCGCCTTGGCTGTGTCTCTGTGAGGGTGAGCGCCTTGGCTGTGTCTCTGAGGGTGAGCGCCTTGGCTGTGTCTCTGTGAGGGTGAGCGCTTTGGCTGTGTCTCTGTGAGGGTGAGCGCTTTGGCTGTGTCTCTGAGGGTGAGCGCTTTGGCTGTGTCTCTGAGGGTGAGCGCCTTGGCTGTGTCTCTGTGAGGGTGAGCGCCTTGGCTGTGTCTCTGTGAGGGTGAGCGCCTTGGCTGTGTCTCTGTGAGGGTGAGCGCCTTGGCTGTGTCTCTGTGAGGGTGAGCGCCTTGGCTGTGTCTCTGTGAGGGTGAGCGCTTTGGCTGTGTCTCTGTGAGGGTGAGCGCTTTGGCTGTGTCTCTGTGAGGGTGAGCGCTTTGGCTGTGTCTCTGTGAGGGTGAGTGCCTTGACTGTGTCTCTGTGAGGGTGAGTGTGACTGCCTTGGCTGTGTCTCTGTGAGGGTGAGTGCCTTGGCTGTGTCTCTGTGAGGGTGAGCGCTTTGGCTGTGTCTCTGTGAGGGTGAGCGCTTTGGCTGTGTCTGTGAGGGTGAGCGCTTTGGCTGTGTCTCTGTGAGGGTGAGCGCTTTGGCTGTGTCTCTGTGAGGGTGAGTGCCTTGACTGTGTCTCTGTGAGGGTGAGTGTGACTGCCTTGGCTGTGTCTCTGTGAGGGTGAGTGCCTTGGCTGTGTCTCTGTGAGGGTGAGCGCTTTGGCTGTGTCTCTGTGAGGGTGAGCGCTTTGGCTGTGTCTCTGTGAGGGTGAGCGCTTTGGCTGTGTCTCTGTGAGGGTGAGTGCCTTGACTGTGTCTCTGTGAGGGTGAGTGTGAGCGCTTTGGCTGTGTCTCTGTGAGGGTGAGCGCTTTGGCTGTGTCTCTGTGAGGGTGAGCGCTTTGGCTGTGTCTCTGTGAGGGTGAGCGCTTTGGCTGTGTCTCTGTGAGGGTGAGCGCTTTGGCTGTGTCTGTGAGGGTGAGTGCCTTGGCTGTGTCTCTTTGAGGGTGAGCGCTTTGGCTGTGTCTCTGTGAGGGTGAGCGTCTTGGCTGTGTCTCTGTGAGGGTGAGTGAGTGTCTTGGCTGTGTCTCTGTGAGGGTGAGTGAGTGCCTTGGCTGTGTCTCTGTGAGGGTGAGTGAGTGCCTTGGCTGTGTCTCTGTGAGGGTGAGTGAGTGCCTTGGCTGTGTCTCTGTGAGGGTGAGTGCCTTGGCTGTGTCTCTGTGAGGGTGAGTGCCTTGGCTGTGTCTCTGTGAGGGTGAGCGCCTTGGCTGTGTCTCTGTGAGGGTGAGCGCTTTGGCTGTGTCTCTGTGAGGGTGAGTGCCTTGGCTGTGTCTCTGTGAGGGTGAGCGCTTTGGCTGTGTCTCTGTGAGGGTGAGCGCTTTGGCTGTGTCTCTCTGAGGGTGAGCGCTTAGGCTGTGTCTCTCTGAGGGTGAGCGCTTAGGCTGTGTCTCTCTGAGGGTGAGCGCTTTGGCTGTGTCTCTCTGAGGGTGAGCGCTTTGGCTGTGTCTCTCTGAGGGTGAGCGCTTTGGCTGTGTCTCTCTGAGGGTGAGCGCTTTGGCTGTGTCTCTCTGAGGGTGAGCGCTTTGGCTGTGTCTCTCTGAGGGTGAGCGCCTTGGCTGTGTCTCTGTGAGTGTGACTGCCTTGGCTGTATCTCTGTGAGGGTGAGTGCCTTGGCTGTGTCTCTGTGAGGGTGAGTGCCTTGGCTGTGACTCTGTGATGGTGAGCGCTTTGGCTGTGTCTCTGTGAGGGTGAGTGTCTTGGCTGTGTCTCTGTGAGGGTGAGTGTGAGTGCCTTGGCTGTGTCTCTGTGAGTGTGAGTGCCTTGGCTGTGTCTCTGTGAGTGTGACTGCCTTGGCTGTATCTCTGTGAGGGTGAGTGCCTTGGCTGTGTCTCTGTGAGGGTGAGTGCCTTGGCTGTGTCTCTGTGAGGGTGAGTGCCTTGGCTGTGTCTCTGTGAGGGTGAGTGTCTTGGCTGTGTCTCTGTGAGTGTGAGTGCCTTGGCTGTGTCTCTGTGAGGGTGAGTGCCTTGGCTGTGTCTCTGTGAGGGTGAGTGCCTTGGCTGTGTCTCTGTGAGGGTGAGTGCCTTGGCTGTGTCTCTGTGAGGGTGAGTGCCTTGGCTGTGTCTCTGTGAGGGTGAGTGCCTTGGCTGTGTCTCTGTGAGGGTGAGTGCCTTGGCTGTGTCTCTGTGAGGGTGAGTGCCTTGGCTGTGTCTCTGTGAGGGTGAGCGCCTTGGCTGTGTCTCTGTGAGGGTGAGCGCCTTGGCTGTGTCTCTGTGAGGGTGAGCGCCTTGGCTGTGTCTCTGTGAGGGTGAGCGCCTTGGCTGTGTCTCTGTGAGGGTGAGCGCCTTGGCTGTGTCTCTGTGAGGGTGAGCGCCTTGGCTGTGTCTCTGTGAGGGTGAACGTTTTGGCTGTGTCTCTGTGAGGGTGAGCGCTTTGGCTGTGTCTCTGTGAGGGTGAGCGCTTTGGCTGTGTCTCTGTGAGGGTGAGCGCCTTGGCTGTGTCTCTGTGAGGGTGAGCGCCTTGGCTCTGTCTCTGTGAGGGTGAGCGCCTTGGCTCTGTCTCTGTGAGGGTGAGCGCCTTGGCTCTGTCTCTGTGAGGGTGAGCGCCTTGGCTGTGTCTCTGTGAGGGTGAGCGCCTTGGCTGTGTCTCTGTGAGGGTGAGCGCCTTGGCTGTGTCACTGTGAGGGTGAGCGCCTTGGCTGTGTCACTGTGAGGGTGAGCGCCTTGGCTCTGTCTCTGTGAGGGTGAGCGCCTTGGCTCTGTCTCTGTGAGGGTGAGCGCCTTGGCTCTGTCTCTGTGAGGGTGAGCGCCTTGGCTGTGTCTCTGTGAGGGTGAGCGCCTTGGCTGTGTCTCTGTGAGGGTGAGCGCCTTGGCTGTGTCTCTGTGAGGGTGAGCGCCTTGGCTGTGTCTCTGTGAGGGTGAGCGCCTTGGCTGTGTCTCTGAGGGTGAGCGCCTTGGCTGTGTCTCTGTGAGGGTGAGCGCCTTGGCTGTGTCTCTGTGAGGGTGAGCGCCTTGGCTGTGTCTCTGTGAGGGTGAGTGCCTTGGCTGTGTCTCTGTGAGGGTGAGTGCCTTGGCTGTGTCTCTGTGAGGGTGAGTGTGAGTGCCTTGGCTGTGTCTCTGTGAGGGTGTGTGCCTTGGCTGTGTCTCTGTGAGGGTGAGTATGAGTGCCTTGGCTGTGTCTCTGTGAGGGTGAGTGTCACAAGCTGATATCCCCATTTCTGTTGTCTGTCTGTGTTGTTGTCAGGAAGCCTGGCACTCAGCAGCTCCAAAAATTGCCTCGAACAGAGGGGGGGGAGAAGAGAGAAGGGGGTAGAAAGAGAGGGAGGGGGGGGGCGAGAGGAAGAGACCCCTAACAAACAGCATTCTCACAACTATCCATCTGAGCTGATGACTTTAGCTAAGATCGCCTATATATTTCCTTTAACAGGTGTGCCTTGTTAAAAGTTCATATGTGGAATATCTTAACTTCTTAATGCATTTGAGCCAATCAGTTGTGCTGTGACAAGGTAGGGGTGGTATACAGAAGATAGCCCTATTTGGTCATTTACCATATTATGGCAAGAACAGCTCAAATAAATGAAGAGAAATGACAGTCCATCATTACTTTAAGACATGAAGGTCAGTCAATGAGGAAAATATCAAGAACTTTGAAACATTTCTTGCAGTGCAGTCGCAAAAACCATCAAACGCTACGATGAAACTGGCTCTCACGAGGACCGCCACAGGAAAGGAAGACCCAGAGTTACCTCTGCTGCAGAGGATAAATTCATTAGAGTTACCAGGCTCAGAAATTGCAGCAAAATAAATGCTTCACAGAGTTCAAGTAACAGACACATCTCAACATCAACTGTACAGAGGAGATTGCGTGAATCAGGGTTTCATGGTCGAATTGCTGCAAAGAAACCACTACTAAAGGACAACAATAAGAAGAAGAGGCTCGCTTGGGGCAAGAAACATGAGCTAATGACATTAAACCATGGGAAATCAGTTCTTCTGGTGGATGGGTCCAAATTGGAGATTTTTGGTTACATGAGCGAGGGACATTAGACTGGTGTAAATCTGTCCTTTGTTCTGATGAGTCCAAATTTGAGATTTTTGGTTCCAACCGCCGTGTCTTTGTGAGACGCAGAGTACGTGAACGGATGATCTCTGCATGTGTGGTTCCAACTGTGAAGCATGGAGGAGGAGGTGTGTGGTTCCAACTGTGAAGCATGGAGGAGGAGGTGTGTGGTTCCAACTGTGAAGCATGGAGGAGGAGGTGTGTGGTTCCAACTGTGAAGTATGGAGGAGGAGGTGTGTGGTTCCAACTGTGAAGCATGGAGGAGGAGGTGTGTGGTTCCAACTGTGAAGCATGGAGGAGGAAGTGTGTGGTTCCAACTGTGAAGCATGGAGGAAGAGGAGGTGTGATGGTGCTTAGCTCATGACATTGTCTGTGATATATTCAGAATTCAAGGCACGCTTAACCAGCATGGCTACCATAGCATTCTGCAGCGATACTCCATCCTATCTGGTTTGCGCTTAGTGGGACTATCATTTGTTTTTCAACAGGACAATGACCCAATACACCTCCAGGCTGTGTAACTGCTATTTGACCAAGAAGGAGAGAGATGGAGTGCTGCATCAGATGACCTGGCCTCCACAATCACCCGACCTCAACATAATTGAGATGGTTTGGGATGAGTTGGACCGCAGCGTGAAGGAAAAGGAAAATCAGCCAACAAGTGCTCAGCATATGTGGGAACTCCTTCAAGACTGTTGGAAAAGCATTCCAGGTGTAGGTGGCTGAGAGAATGCCAAGAGTGTGCAAAGCTGTCATCAAGGCAAAGGGTGGCTACTTTGGAAAATCCCAAATATAAAATATATTTTGATTTGTTGAACACTTTTTTGTTTACTACATGATTCCATATGTGTTATTTCATAGTTTTGATGTCTTCACTATTATTCTACAATGTAGAAAATAGTCCAAACAAAGAAAAACCCCAGAATTGGTAGGTGTTCTAAAACTTTTGACTGGTACTGTACATCACTGGGACACGCTGCTGACCATCAGGCAGTGGACAGGCTGTGAGTGAGTGAGTGGGTTGGGCCGGAGAGGTGTGTGTCCATTGGTTGAGAGAGTGCTAAGGCAGAGACAGCTGAGTAACAGAGACAGAGCAACGTCGTGACAACTTGTTACCAGTTGTAGGTAGGCTATTTAGAATGGTCATTATGGAGACACCCTTTTTCCATAAAACATATAGACAGCTAGAGCTGATATCACTCCTTCAATTAACTTTTAAGAAGGCACACCTGTTAATTGAATTGCATTCCAGGTGACTACCTCATGAAGCTGGTTGAGAGAATGCCAAGAGTGTGCAAAGCTGTCATCAAGGCAAAAGGTGCCTAATTTGAAGTATCTCAAATATAAAATATATTTTGATTTGTTTAACACTTTTTTGGTTACTGCATGATTGTGTTATTTCATAGTGTTGATGTCTTCACTATTATTCTATATAATGTAGAAAATATTACAAATAATGAGTGAGTAGGTGTGTCCAAACACAGGAACAGAGGGAAACAGATACTGTTTCTCTCTGTCAATTCAATTCAAGGGCCTTTATTGGCATGGGAAACATTTTTATTTTATCAGGTATGTTGACTGAGAACATGTTCTCATTTATAGAAACAACCTGGGGAATAGTTACAGGGGAGAGGAATGAGCCATTTGTCAGCTGGGGATGATTAGGTGACTGCGTTGGTATGAGGGATAGCTTGGGAATTTAGCCAGGACACCAGAGTTAACACCCCTACTCTTACTATAAGTGCCATGTGATCTTTACGGACCTCAGAGAGTGAGGACACGCGTTTAACATCCCATCCAGAAGACAGCACCCTACACAGGGCAATGTCCCCAATCACTGACCTGGGGTATTGGGATATTTTTTTAGACCAGAGGAAAGAGTGCCTCCTACTGGCCCTCCAACACCACTTCCAGCAGCATCTGGTCTCCCATCCAGGGACCAACCCTGGTTAACTTCAGTAGTAAGTTAGAAGTGGGATTCAGGGTGGGATGCTGCTGTCATATGCTAACATTGCCAAAGCAAGTGAAGTAGATAATAAACAATAAAAATGAACAGTAAACATTACACGTTCCAAAATAATAAAGACATTACAAATGTCATATTATGCACATACATTGTTGTAATGATGTGCAAATAGTTAAAGTACAAAAGGAAAATTAAATAGACACGAATATGGGTTGTATTTACAATGGTGTTTGTTCTTCACTGGTTGCCCTTTTCTTGTGGCAACAGGTCACACATCTTGCTGCTGTGATGGCACACTGTGGTATTTCACCCAGTAGATATGGGAGTTTATCAAAATTGGGTTTGTTTCCAAATTCTTTGTGGATCTGTGTAATCTGAGGGAAGTATGTGTCTCTAATATGGTCATACATTTGGCAGGAGGTTAGGAAGTGCAGCTCAGTTTCCACCTCATTTTGTGGGTAGTTTGTCTCTCTTTCTCTCTCTGTTTTTTTCCTCTCTCGATCTCTTTCAGTCTTCTCTCACTCCCTCTGTTCGTAGTCTGTCATTACATGACCTTCCTCTGTACACGATGACATCACATTCTAACTCTGTGGATCACACTAACCTAATCCCATCAAGTGTGTGTGTGTGTGTGTGTGTGTGTGTGTGTGTGTGTGTGTGTGTGTGTGTGTGTGTGTGTGTGTGTGTGTGTGTGTGTGTGTGTGTGTGTGTGTGTGTGTGTGTGTGTGTGTGTGTGTGTGTGTGTGTGTGTGTGTGTGTGTGTGTGTGCGCGCGTTTATCTGCTGGACCTATAGATTATGGACCTATAGAGACACACATTCAGCTGTAGTTGAGCCAATGAGAATCTGGGCACTGAATTAAGCCTTTAACGTTTGTCTGTCACGAGAGATTCTCTAACAAGAGATTGCATCAAGAACATTCCGTGAACATCACCATGGTTACACAACCTGAGAGTGTGACGTTTGTTGCCTCCCAGATGGCACCCTATTCCCTATATAGTGCACTACTATAGACCAGAGCCCTATTCCCTATATAGTGCACTACTATAGACCAGAGCCCTATTCCCTATATAGTGCACTACTATAGACCAGAGCCCTATTCCCTATATAGTGCACTACTATAGACCAGAGCCCTATTCCCTATATAGTGCACTACTATAGACCAGAGCCCTATTCCCTATATATAGTGCACTACTATAGACCAGAGCCCTATTCCCTATATATAGTGCACTACTATAGACCAGAGCCCTATTCCCTATATAGTGCACTACCATAGACCAGAGCCCTATTCCCTATATATAGTGCACTACTATAGACCAGAGCCCTATTCCCTATATAGTGCACTACTATAGACCAGAGCCCTATTCCCTATATAGTGCACTACTATAGAACAGAGCCCTATTCCCTATATAGTGCACTACTATAGACCAGAGCCCTATTCCCTATATAGTGCACTACTATAGACCAGAGCCCTATTCCCTATATATAGTGCACTACTCTTGACAAGGCCCCATAGCCATTAGTTAGCCTAGAAAGATGATATACAGAGGCAGTATCTTAATTTGATCACCCCTGTTGCAGATTCTGAAGTTTGTAATTTCCACTTTGACATTTCAGGCTTGAATTTGACAATACGAAACATGTATCAACCCCTACAAATATGCCCATTAACTATAATCCACATAATAATTCACATTTCCTGTTGCTGCAGGATTATTTTCCTACTGTAGAAAACCGGCTCACATTAAGACCCTACATCTGTATCAACGAGGGCCAAACGCTCAAGTATATCGGCCCTCACCTTTGACCTCTTGACCCCTAACCACCCAGCAGGTAAATGGCAGGTTGCTTCTGGGTCAGAAGTGTCGGTGTGGGTAACACACGTTTGGTGGCACCTTATTTGGGGAGGACGGGCTGGTGGTAATGACTGGAGTGGAATCTGTGGAATGGTATCAAATACGTCAAACCCAAGGTTTCCATTCGTTCCGTCCGTTATAAGCCCTCAGCAGCTTCCTGTGTTGTGGGTCAGGGTTGTCAGGATGCCCGACAACTTACTGTCTGGGACTGTGTAAGAGGTTGTTAGTGTATGAATGTCCACATTGTGGTGGCGTTTGTGTTTTTAAAGCAATGTGTTCATTTAGACTACTTGTGATAGCCAGCCTTTACGACGAGAATTTGGTTTGTGACGGCTCATCGAATACAGACCAAATCTATAGACTTTAAAAATGGACAGTTTCTCTCTCTCTCTCTACCTCTCTCTTGCTCTCTCTACCTCTCTCTCTCTCTCTACCTCTCTCTCTCTCTCTACCTCTCTCTCTCTCTCTACCTCTCTCTCTCTCTACCTCTCTCTCTCTCTACCTCTCTCTCTCCCTCTCTCTCTCTCTCTCTCTCTCTCTCTCTCTCTCTCTCTCTCTCTCTCTCTCTCTCTCTCTCTCCTCTCTCTCTCTCTACTCTCTCTCTCTCACTACCTCTCTCTCTCTCTCTCTCTCTCTCTCTCTCTCTCTCTCTCTCTCTCTCTCTCTCTCTCTCTCTCTCTCTCTCTCTCTCTCTCTCTCTCTCTCTCTCTCTCTCTCTCTCTCTCTCTCTCTCTCTCTCTCTCTCTCTCTCTCTCTCTCCCTCTCTCTCTCTACCTCTCTCTCTCTCTACCTCTCTACCTCTCTCTCTCTCTACCTCTCTACCTCTCTCTCTCTCTACCTCTCTCTCTACCTCTCTACCTCTCTACCTCTCTCTCTACATCTCTACCTCTCTCTCTACCTCTCTCTCTACCTCTACCTCTCTCTCTACCTCTCTCTCTACCTCTACCTCTCTCTCTACCTCTCTCTCTCTCTCTCTCTCTCTCTCTCTCTCTCTCTCTCTCTCTCTCTCTCTCTCTCTCTCTCTCTCTCTCTCTCTCATAGTCCTTTCCGACTCCACTGTGTTTGTTTAGCTACTACATTATTATCCTTTCTCTTTATTTTCTCCTGGGCTGCGTCCCAAAAATAGGGATCTGAAGACACCCTGTCTGGGTCTCTATTCAAGGCCTGAAGGTTACTTGACACTCAGAAAAATAAGAAGGTTGAAAATAAGCGTAAGTGATGTTGTACTGCAGAGGTCCCCAGCCGGGGGACGATTTATTTTTATTTTCTTGAGGGGGTGGTCGGGGCCCCGGAACGTAATTAGAAACAGGTCCTTGCTAACATAGCAGGTCCTTTCTAACCTCCAAACCTGGGAGGGGAACAGACATAGGATACGTCCCAAGTAATTCCCTATTTTCTATGGGCCATGTGGTCAAAAGTAGTGCACTACAGAGAATAGGGGGCCATTTTTTATTTGTTTATTGAACTTTTATTTAACTAGGCAAGTCAGTTAAAAACAAGTTCTTATTTACAAAGACGGTCAAACCCTCCTCTAATCCGGACAACGCTGCCCTATGGGCCGGTTGTGATACAGCCCGGGGTCAAACCCTCCTCTAATCCGGACAACGCTGCCCTATGGGCCGGTTGTGATACAGCCCGGGGTCAAACCCTCCTCTAATCCGGACAACGCTGCCCTATGGGCCGGTTGTGATACAGCCCGGGGTCAAACCCTCCTCTAATCCGGACAACGCTGCCCCATGGGCCGGTTGTGATACAGCCCGGGGTCAAACCCTCCTCTAATCCGGACAACGCTGCCCTATGGGCCGGTTGTGATACAGCCCGGGGTCAAACCCTCCTCTAATCCGGACAACGCTGCCCCATGGGCCGGTTGTGATACAGCCCGGGGTCAAACCCTCCTCTAATCCGGACAACGCTGCCCTATGGGCCGGTTGTGATACAGCCCGGGGTCAAACCCTCCTCTAATCCGGACAACGCTGCCCTATGGGCCGGTTGTGATACAGCTCCCGGGGTCAAACCCTCCTCTAATCCGGACAACGCTGCCCTATGGGCCGGTTGTGATACAGCCCGGGGTCAAACCCTCCTCTAATCCGGACAACGCTGCCCTATGGGCCGGTTGTGATACAGCCCGGGGTCAAACCCTCCTCTAATCCGGACAACGCTGCCCTATGGGCCGGTTGTGATACAGCCCGGGGCCAAACCCTCCTCTAATCCGGACAACGCTGCCCCATGGGCCGGTTGTGATACAGCCCGGGGTCAAACCCTCCTCTAATCCGGACAACGCTGCCCTATGGGCCGGTTGTGATACAGCTCCCGGGGTCAAACCCTCCTCTAATCCGGACAACGCTGCCCTATGGGCCGGTTGTGATACAGCCCGGGGTCAAACCCTCCTCTAATCCGGACAACGCTGCCCTATGGGCCGGTTGTGATACAGCCCGGGGTCAAACCCTCCTCTAATCCGGACAACGCTGCCCTATGGGCCGGTTGTGATACAGCCCGGGGCCAAACCCTCCTCTAATCCGGACAACGCTGCCCCATGGGCCGGTTGTGATACAGCCCGGGGTCAAACCCTCCTCTAATCCGGACAACGCTGCCCTATGGGCCGGTTGTGATACAGCCCGGGGCCAAACCCTCCTCTAATCCGGACAACGCTGCCCTATGGGGCGGTTGTGATACAGCCCGGGGTCAAACCCTCCTCTAATCCGGACAACGCTGCCCTGTGGGGCTCCCAATCACGGCCGGTTGTGATACAGCCCGGGGTCAAACCCTCCTCTAATCCGGACAACGCTGCCCTGTGGGGCTCCCAATCACGGCTGGTTGTGATACAGCCCAGGGGTCAAACCCTCCTCTAATCCGGACAACGCTGCCCTGTGGGGCTCCCAATCACGGCCGGTTGTGATACAGCCCGGGGTCAAACCCTCCTCTAATCCGGACAACGCTGCCCTGTGGGGCTCCCAATCACGGCTGGTTGTGATACAGCCTGGGGTCAAACCCGGGTCTGTAGTGAAGCCTCTACCACTGGGATGCAGTGCCTTAGACCGCTGCGCCACTCGGGATCCAATTAGCTGACTGTCCTGGCGGAGGGGGGGGGGGCGACATGCTCTCTCGTAGTTCTCCATGACACTGACAGTATACAGACGATACTTGTAGCTTGTATTTTGTGGGTATGTTGTTTTACATACAAGCCGCGATCACATGTCAGTAGAGGAGAGACTTGGATTGAAGGGGCTAATGGAAATGGAAACCGAGTCCAGGACAGATTTCACAGGACTCTCATGTAAACGAACGACAGACAAAAAAAACCCAGTATCCAGTTGGTTGTTTATAACTGTAGGTCCTACCTTCAGAGGGCTGTCAGGGGTAATGGTGTGTGACTTCTGGGAGAACATATGTCACTAGAGAGTCATTACGGAGGTCACATTGGATTGGTTCTCTCTGCCTTGGCTGTCTCTGCCTCAGGAGGTGTGCGTGTGTGCGTTCGTGCGTGTTTATGTTCCTAATATTGAGTTGCACCCCCCCCCCCTTTCCCTCAGACTAGCCTCAATTCGTCGAGGTTTGGACTCGACAAGGTTTTGAAAGCGTTCCACAGGGATGCAGTCCCATGTTGACTCCAATGATTCCCACAGTTGTCAAGTTGTCTGGATGTCGTTTGGGTGGCGGGCTATTCTTGATAAACATGGGAAAAGCGTGAAGAACCCAGCAGCATTGCGGTTCATGACACAAACCGGTGCGCCTGGCACCTACTACCATACCCTGTTCAAAGGCACTTCAATATTTTGTCTTGCTCATTCACCCTCTGAACGGCCCACATACACAATCCATGTCTCAATTGTCTCAAGGCTTTAAACTCCTTCTTTAACCTGTCTCTTCTCTTTCATCTACACTGATTGAAGAGGATTTAACAAGTGACATCAATTTGGGATCATAGCTTTCACCTGGATTCACCTGGTCACTCTGTCAAGGAAATAGCAGGTGTTCTTAATAATTCATTCACTCAGTGTATGTTACCACGTGTGTGAGTGTATATGTGTGTGTTTGTCTCTCAGAGAGACGTCCTGTCCTGTAATATCAACAGGCAGAGCAGGGTCCTGATGTTTGTCTCTCAGAGAGACTTCCTGTCCTGTAATGTCAACAAGCAGAGCAGGGTCCTGATGTTTGTCTCTCAGAGAGACTTCCTGTCCTGTAATGTCAACAAGCAGAGCAGGGTCCTGATGTTTGTCTCTGAGAGACGTCCTGTCCTGTAATGTCAACAGGCAGAGCAGGGTCCTGATGTTTGTCTCTCAGAGAGACTTCCTGTCCTGTAATGTCAACAGGCAGAGCAGGGTCCTGATGTTTGTCTCTCAGAGAGACGTCCTGTCCTGTCCTGTAATGTCAAAAGGCAGAGCAGGGCCCTGATGTGTGTCTCTCAGAGAGACTTCCTGTCCTGTAATGTCAACAGGCAGAGCAGGGCCCTGATGTACTGTAACTCTTCTCGAATGGCACTATATTCCCCATATAGTGCACTCCTTTTGACCAGGACCCACAGTGGTCCAGTAGTAATGCATTATACAAGGAGTAGGGTGTTATTTGGGACACTATAACCATGATACCTCGAGAACCAAATGACTGACACTCTACAGCCCAGCCATCTGGAAACCAACCTTATTCACTGTGATGTCACGCACACGACATGAAGACAACAGACATGCTCTCTCTGCTTCTCGCTCCTCACTTTCTCTTGCTCTCGCTCTCATTCTCTCGCTCTCATTCTCTCGCTCTCATTCTCTCGCTCTCTCTCTCATTCTCTCTCTCTCATTCTCTCTCTCTCATTCTCTCGCTCTCTCTCTCTTCTCTCTCTCTCATTCTCTCGCTCTCGCTCTCTCGCTCTCGCTCTCTCTCTCTCGCTCTCTCTCTCTCGCTCTCTCTCTCATTCTCTCTCTCTCATTCTCTCGCTCTCGCTCTCTCTCTCATTCTCTCTCTCTCGCTCTCTCTCTCGCTCTCTCTGTCTCTCTCTCTGTCTCTCTCTCTGTCTCTCTCTCTGTCTCTCTCTCTGTCTCTCATTCTCTCTCTCTCGCTCTCTCTCTCGCTCTCTCTGTCTCTCTCTCTGTCTCTCTCTCGCTCTCTCGCTCTCTCTTTCATTCTCTCTCTCATTCTCTCTCTCTCTCTCTCTCATTATCTCTCTCTATATATATATAGAGAGAGACAGATATATATATATATGTCATGTTCTATTTATACTGTCTTGTCATGGTCAGCTCTTCAGCTGGAATCCTACCGTCAGGTTGCATTATTCCATTTATTACTGGGGGGGGGGGGGGGGGAATCATCGGTTGCTCATGGCAACGTTACTGGAGTTGAAGCTGATCTGTTGGACTGGAGGCAGTGGGATTTTGGGAGATGAGGGGTGTGAATTACTATGATAGAAACTAGAAAGGGTCATTTGGGGGGGGGGGGGGGGGGCTTGTGTGATTGCTTCCTTTGGCCCTGAGTGCTCTGGACTGGACATAAACGATATCTCTGGACTTTTCTCCGTTCATCTTTCCCTCGATCCTGACTAGTCTCCCAGTTCCTGAAAAACATCCCCACAGCATGATGCTGCCACCACCATGCTTCACCGTAGGGATGGTGCCAGGTTTCCTCCAGACGTGACGCTTGGCATTCATTTTTCTCCCCAATTGGTTGTTACAGTGTTGGGAAAGAAGAAGGTTGAGAGACATGCGTCCTCCGAAACACGACCCTGCCTAGTCGCACTGCTTTTTGACACTCTGCTCGCTTAACCCGGAAGCCAGCCGCACCAATGCGTTGGAGGAAACACTGTACAACTGGCGACCGACATCAGCCTGCAGGCGCCCGGGCCGCCACAAGGAGTCGCTAGAGCACGATGAGACAAGGACATCTTGGCCTTCCAAACCCTCCCCTAACCTGGACAACGCTGGGCCAATTGTGCACCAACTCATGGGTCTCCCGGTCACAGCCGGCTACAACACAGCCTGGGCTACAACTACAGGTCTATAGGTGACGTCTCAAGCACTGCGATGCAGTGCCTTAGACCACTGTGCCACTCGGGAGGCCCGTAGATTGGGATTTTTGAGCTGGTTACATACATTGTTCAACACAGCTGTTTTTCAGCATGTTTTTTTTATTTCTATATCATAAAAAAATCAACTAAGAAGGTGGCTCTTTTTCAAAGGGTGTCAATGGGGACGACCGATTTCTTTTCCCACAGTGTGGGCTTGGTCTAAGGGAATTTCTTCTTATGAAGTGAATATGTACTAGGAGTATGGTCCATAAGAATGCACACAGGCCATTTGCCAGAATTAGTTGGAATCCTTCCCCAGGTGTTCTCATTTGTGTTGACATTTGTGTGCCCATGTCATGTTGACCTTCTGAGATGTTTTCGTGGAACAGCATCTTTACCCCCCCCCCCCTCTCTCTCTCTCCCTCTCTCTCTCTCTCTCACCCCCACGTTCCCTGTCCCAAGATCCACAAAGTCTAGATGGGTCAAGGTTCAGTCCGCTGTGCCTTATTGTTCCGTATTAGGTCAAATAGGAGCTAAAATGGTAATATAAGTAAACTTGTGTCTGTTGTCTTTGAAATATTGATTAAGTTGAGGTAAATTGATTAATGAATATCTTTCTTTGTCTCTCTGTCTCTGCAGGGTTTCTCTGTGGAATGCCTGTGTCATGATGCCGTCGCTGAGACTCACCCTGCGTCCTGGTGACCAGGGAGGGCGTGTCGAGTCGTCAGCCAATCACAGCAGGTGCTTTAGGAGAGTCAGTTCCTGTTTATGTTCATCAGTACTTCCTCTCAGAACCCTCCCGCCTCACTGATGTCCTGCCCCCTCGGTAAGTAGGCCACTCAATCAATCAATCAAAGTAGGCTACTCCTTGCCAGCACTTCTTTGTCAAGATTCTAACACTATCCTTATAAATTCTTACACACTCCTGTCCTCATAGCTCATAATAACCGATAGTAAGCCTGTTATAACATTAGTATGCTATGTGTTGATGGTCACTGTCTTTCCATAGCCTCACCACCTCACCAATACATATCGTCTCTGTCTCTCTGTCTCTCTGTCTCTCTGTCTCTCTGTCTCTCTGTCTCTCTGTCTCTCTGTCTCTCTGTCTCTCTGTCTCTCTGTCTCTCTGTCTCTCTGTCTCTCTGTCTCTCTGTCTCTCTGTCTCTCTGTCTCTCTCTCTCTCTCTCTCTCTCTCTCTCTCTCTCTCTCTCTCTCTCTCTCTCTCTCTCTCTCTCTCTCTCTCTCTCTCTCTCTCTCTCTCTCTCTCTCTCTCTCTCTCTCTCTCTCTCTCTCTCTCTCTCTCTCTCTCTAGGTGGTAGGTAGGTAGTTCCTGTATCCATCTCTTCCATCACTTCCTCTTCCTCCTGAAGCCCCGCCCCTTACTGTCTGGCTGTGTGGGGATGCTGGTGCTAGCTGGCACTGTTCGTAACTATGGTGATAGTCAGGTAACCGTGGTAAGAGGAGTCTGTGGGCACAGCTTCCTGATGTTGTGCCAGGTGCTGACTGGACAGGAGGGCACCATCGAACGGACGGGCACAGAGGTGAGGCGTTACTATGTACTGTGGGGCAAATCCCAACTAGTCGCACGAGTGAAACTAGCATTGTCATCATGTTAATCATGAATTGATATCTTTGAGAGATGTCAGAGAAAAGTTGAGTAATTAGCTTTTTCATTCTGGGGCAAACAGTTGTGTGCTGAGTTTCTAAGTCTGTTTGTTATTGTTATTGTTTGCTAGTCAATAAGTGTGTCTAGTATGTGTATTATTACACCTTTGCTTCTCCTCAGGTGCTGTGCAACTCTGCTTCCTAGTTTACACTGATGACATCACAACAGGAAGTATAGGACCCATCTTACTGTAGAACGTCAATCTCCACCTCCTTGCACTTTCTAGAACTTCCCGTTGCTGCTACTTGACTTCCTGTTGCAAGTCTCTCAGACACTTTAAGGCTCTGACCTCTAACCTCTGAACCCAAGCAGCCATGAGGCACATTCACGTAGAACTGACACGCAGCAGCAAGGAGGAGCTGGCTCCTGTGGAGCTTCCATCCCAGGATGGGGACCTGCCTCCTCCCGCGGCCCCCTCACAGGTCCCCGACCTTGGGGTGATGAGACCAGGGGTGGTGGTTCCCAAGCCCTTTGGTCATGAGCAGCTGCGTCTCCAGAAGGTCTATCAGCTCTCCATCTTCTCCCAGCTGGGGGGGTTCTCAGCCTCCGAGCTCCCCAGAACCAGTGAGGCCCAGCCGGGGCAAGTCCAGCCGGGTCAGGTCCAGCGGACTGACAGGGTGGGGGTCAAGAGAGGACAGGGTGGGGTTCAAGAGGATTCCCATCTAACACACAAATGGCCCCACCTGGCAGGGGACCTCGAAAGGGATGGAGGGGTGCTGTCAGGGTCAGGACCTGGGGTAGGATTGGATGTCGGGATGGGGGTAGGGATGGGGGTGGGGGTGGTGCAGGGGCCTGTATCCTCCTGCATCATGGTGGATCACAGAGACTCAGATGGGGGCCTATCGCCTAGATCCCCCCCACCTGCACCCCTCTCTCCGGGCCACACCCCCGCCCGACGCCCTGCCCAGCACAATCATGACAGGCCCGTCCCGGACCTGTGGGCCCCGCTGTCGCCCAAACCATCCCCCATGGTCGAGCCCCACAGCCCTCCTGGCTCCCGCAGCCCCTTTCCCAGCATAGAGTCTCCTCCTGGGGGCGACGCGTCAGCCTGCTCCCTGGGCAATCCTGGAGGGTCTGGGGAGGGCTGCAGTAGTGGCTCCTCATTGGGACAGCATCAGCCCAACTGCTGCACTGACGGCCCCCGTGGGGCCCTTGGGGCATTCGACACCCGTAGCCCTCCTGGAGGACCTCCAGGCTCCCTCTCCCACCGCTTCCTTCCCACCACAGACCCCCAGGAGCCTGGGGAGGGTAGGGAGTGGGGGGCCAAGCTGGAGTCCTCACCGCCCCATCCCAGTGCCGCCGCCTTCAACTCCACCAACGGCCTGAGCTCCGTGGAGAAGACCCCCAGCACCAGCAGCCTGAGCTCCGTGGAGAAGACTCCCAGCACCAGTGGCCCGAGCTCCGTGGAGAAGACCCCCAGCACCAGCAGCCTGAGCTCCGTGGAGAAGACCCCCAGCACCAGCAGCCTGAGCTCCGTGGAGAAGACCCCCAGCACCAGCAGCCTCCGTGGGATCTCTTCGGGTCCCTGCCCGGCCAAGAAGAAACTGCTATCATCCAGCGACACGGGAGAGTCGTGTTCGGAGGACGAGGGCCCCTCCACCTCTAAGAGGAGCCGTCTGGCCCTGCTGGCCCCGGGGTTAGGGCTGGCCTCCTGCAGGGGCACCGATGCCAAGGCTGCCCCCTTCTGGAACCACCTGCTGCCCAACGCACGGGACCCAAACCACACCAAGGTGAGGAGCACAGACTAGCAAAAGCAGGCACATACAAACACCAGAGGAGGCTGGTGGGAGGAGCTATAGGGGCACAGCCTCATTGTAATGGAACGGTATCAAACACATCAAACCACATGCTTGACTCTGTTTCATTTATTCTATCCAGCCATTACAATGAGTTAGTTTTCCTATAGCTCCTCCCACCAGCCTCCTCTAACACAGGCACGTATATACACAGGCACGTATATACACAGGCACGTATATACACAGGCACGTATATACACAGGCACGTATATACACAGGCACGTATATACACAGGCACGTATATACACAGGCACGTATATACACAGGCACGTATATACACAGGCACGTATATACACACACAAAGGCACACACACTAGCGTTGAATGGTTGGAACCCAGTTACCGAGAATTACTGAGATTTACTGCCCAAAACCTCTCCCGTTTCCCGGGATAAATAACTGAGAGAAAAAATAAAAGTAAATTATAATAAATGAATTATATGAACAGCATGGCTTAAAATTGAACTGTTAAATTATATATGTCTAAATCTGGCTTCTCTACAGCCTCAGCATGATGTATCATCGCTCAGGGTGGGGACAGACCATTTTTATTTATTTATTTATTTCACCTTTATTTAACCAGGTAGACCAGTTGAGAACAAGTTCTCATTTACAACTGCGACCTGAACAAGATAAAGCAAAGCAATGTGGAAAAAAACAACGACGCAGATTTACACAAACATACAGTCAATAAACACAATAGAAAAATCTATGTACAGTGTGTGCAAATGTAGAAGAGGAGGGAGGTAAGGCAATAAATAGGCCATAGAGGTCGAAATAATTACAATTTAGCATTAACACTGGAGTGATAGATGTGCAGATGATTATGTGCAAAATAGCAAGTAATAATATGGGGATGAGGTAGTTGGGTGGGCTATTTACATTGGCTGTGTATAAGTACAGTGATCAGTAAGCTGCTCTGACAGCTGATGCTTAAAGTTAGAGAGGGAGATATAAGACTCCAGCTTCAGAGATATTTGCCATTTGTTCCAGTCATTGGCTGCAGAGAACTGGAAGGAAAGGTGGCCAAAGGAAGTGTTGGCTTTGGGGATAACCAGTGAAATATACCTGCTGGAGCGTGTTGCTATTTTTTTATTTTACCTTTATTTAACTTGGCAAGTCAGTTAAGAACAAATTCTTATTTTCAAACACAGCCTAGGAGCCGTGGGTTACTGTCTTGTTCAGGGGCAGAATGACAGATTTTTACCTTGTCAGTTCAGGGATTCAATCTTGCAACCTTTCGGTTACTAGTCCAACGCTCTAACCACTAGGCTACCTTCCACTATGGTGACCAGTGAGCTGAGATAAGGCGGGGCTTTACCTAGCTAAGACTTATAGATGACCTGGAGCCAGTAGGTTTGGCGACGGATATGTAGTGAGAGCCAGGCAACGAGAGCATACAGGTCACAGTGGTGGGTAGTATATGGGGCTTTGATAAAACGGATGGCACTGTGATAGACTGCATCCAGTTTGCTGAGTAGAGCATTGGAGGCTATTTTGTAAATGACATCGCCAAAGTCAAGGATCGGTAGGATAGTCAGTTTTACGATGGTATGTTTAGCAGCATGAGTGAAGGAGGCTTTGTTGCGAAATAGGAAGCTGATTCTAGATTTAATTTTAGATTGAAGATGCTTAACGTCTTGACGCACCCATCCCTTTAGCGGGATCATTTTCATCAACACGCTGAATTGCAGAGCGCCAAATTCAAATTAAATTACTAAAAATATTTAATTTTCATGAAATCACATGTGCAATATAGCAAAACACAGTTTAGCTTGTTGTTAATCCACCTGGCGTGTCAGATTTCAATACAGCTTTTCGGCAAAAGCATAACAAGCGTTTATGTAAGAACATCTCTCTCAGTATCTCTCTCATATAATCGATAATATATCAACCGGGACTGTCGCTTTTTCAATAGGAGAGGGAGAGACAATGGCTGCCCCACTCTGTTGCGCAAGCAAAACTCTGCCAACACCCAGCTATCCACTGACGCGATGTTATCTTTCTCGCTCATTTTTCAAATTAAAAGCCTGAAACTATGTCTAAAGACTGTTGACACCTTGAGGAAGCAATAGGAAAAAGGAATCTGGTTGATATCCCTTTAAATGGAGGCAAGGCATCCAATGGAACTTTCAGGAAAAACAGCACTTCCTGGTTTGATTTTCCTCAGGTTTCCTCAGGTTATACTCACAGACAATATTTTGACAGTTTAGGAAACTTTAGAGTGTTTTCTATCCTAATCTGACAATTATATGCATATTCTAGTTTCTGGGCCTGAGAAATAGGCAGTTTCAAATGGGCATGTTTTTTAGCCAAAATCAAAAATCCTGCCCCCTACACTCAAGAAGTTTTAATGTGAGTCTGAAAGGAGAGTTTGCAGTCTAACCAGACGCCTAGGTATTTGTAGTTGTCCACATATTCTAGGTCAGAACTGTCCAGAGTAGTGATGCTAGTCAGACGGGCGGGTACGGGGAGCAATTGGTTGAAGAGCATGCACTTAGTTATACAAGCATTTAAAAGCCACTATGGCCTATTTATTACCTTACCTCCCTAATCTTACTACATTTGCACACACTGTATATAGATTCTTCTGTGTTTATTGACTCTACGTTTGTTTGTGTAACTCTGCGTTGTTGTTTTTGTCACACTGCTATGCTTTATCTTGGCCAGGTCGCAGTTGTAAATGAGAATTTGTTCTCAACTGGCCTACCTGGTTAAATAAAGGTGAAAAAAAATATATTATATGTCATTAATATAGGGCTCGACTCATCAGGCTAGATCAAAGCTCTGATCAAATCCAGACACATTAATATGCTTTATAATGCTTTTGAATGCCACGTCCGGTTTTGGAGGGAAATACCAGGTTACCCGGGAGAAAAGTGATTTATTCTCAGGATGGAACATTTGTAAAATACCAGGAAAATCTTCAACCCTAACACACACACACACACACACACACACACACACACACACACACACACACACACACACACACACACACACACACACACACACACACACAGAGCTTTCAGGCTTGTCATTGTCTGACATTTAATAAGAGGATGAACAGCCAGTGGGTTAGAGGGGGAGAGCTGTTCCAGTAAAACAGACAGGGGTGAGAATGAAAGACTGAGTTAGAAGGTCCAAGAGAATGAAACATGATGAGAGTGAAAGAGGAAAAGAAAGCGGAAAGGGAGAGAAGAAGAGAGAGGAAGAGAGCGATTGATTCCCAGGCTGGTCATTATGAACACACCACGTATGGTGCTGGAACCAGCCGAGTGGCTCCAGAATCAAGTCTATTGAGGTGGCCTCCATTGTTCTTGCTACACTACATGTTCCGCCTGCCTGTGTCGCTGTCGCCCCAATACAACCCCACCTCCCTACAAAACCACACGGGTCTTTCTGGCTCACCCGTTTAGATACCGAACCACTGGCTTCCAGAAACACTTTTCCTATTTAGTGCACTACTTTTGAATAGGGCACTTTTGACCGTGGGGCTCTGGTCAAAGTTTGTGCACTACATAGAGAATAGTGTGTCCATTTGGGACACAGGGTAGGTAGAGGATGGGGGGGGGTGATGCCCTGGTGAATGACAAAGAGGGAGAGATACAGGGAGGAAAAGGGGGGAATGAAAAGTGAAGGAAAGGGGTAGGTAGGGAGTATAACATGGAGAGAGAGAGACACAGAGAGAGACACAGAGAGAGACACAGAGAGAGACACAGAGAGAGACACAGAGAGAGACACAGAGAGAGACACAGAGAGAGACACAGAGAGAGACACAGAGAGAGACACAGAGAGAGACACAGAGAGAGACACAGAAAGAGACACAGAGAAAGAGAGAGACATGTCCACAGTGTGTGTGAGGATAGACCAGGCTGACATAGCCCCAGTGGAGGGGACAGCTACAGTAGAGAGGACCTGGCTAAAGAGGGGATAGCTAGAGCGGACCTGGCTAAAGAGGGGACAGCTACAGTAGAGAGGACCTGGCTAAAGAGGGGATAGCTAGAGCGGACCTGGCTAAAGAGGGGACAGCTACAGTAGAGAGGACCTGGCTAAAGAGGGGATAGCTACAGTAGAGAGGACCTGGCTAAAGAGGGGATAGCTAGAGAGGGGCGAGCTAGTCAATTGTTAGCTAGTGAGATGCTAGCTACAGAGGCGTTAGCCTTGGAAGGGTTAGCGCCAGAGGAGGTGGGTAGCCAGGACTGGGTAACCCTTAGTACGAGTGGTAGTTTGGACATGGGGAATGTGTTTGTGTCTGAAGCAGCATCCTGGACTCTCTGCCCGGTAAGTAGTGACTACGTACTGACATTCACACACACAGCGTACACACATATTGATACACAGGCAGGTATGTACCTTCATTACTCAACTGCATTTGTTATTGTGTTTATTGCGTGTGTAATGCACTATGAACTATGTATGTATTTGTGTAGAAATGGAAATAATATATTCCTCTTCTGGCTGTGTTGGGTGGAGATTATAAGAGTACATGGCCATTTAAGCCCAGATTGTTCTTCAAGATGTTCAAACGTTCATAGATGACCAGCAGGGTCAAATAATAATCACAGTGGTTGTAGAGGATGCACAGGTCAGTATCGCAGGAGTAGATGTCAGTTGGCTTTTCATAGCCGAGCATTCAGAGGTCGAGACAACAGGTCAAATGTCTTTTTACTGTTGTTTTATTTCTTTACTTACACACACACACACACACACCTTCTTTTTTTCGCACCTTTGGTTAGAGCCTGTAAGTAAGCATTTCACTGTAAGGTCTACACCTGTTGTATTCAGCATTTCACTGTAAGGTCTATACCTGTTGTATTCGGGCGCACGTGACAAATAAACTTTGATTTGATTTGCGGTAGAGAGAGAGAGAGAGAGAGAGAGTCAAAAACAGCAGGTCTGGGACAAGGTCGCATGTCCGCTGAACAGGTCAGGGTGCCTTAGCCGCAGGCAGCTCAGGTCCTCCAGGAGGGGAGGGAGAGAGAATTAGAGGGAGCATACTTAAACTCACACAGCACACCAGATAAGACAGGAGAATTACACCAGATATAACAAACTGACCCTAGCCCCCTGGCACATAAACTACTGCAGCATAAATACTGGAGGCTGAGACAGAGGGGGTCAGGAGACACTGTGGCCCCGTCTGAAGATACCCCCGGACAGGGCCAACCAGGCAGGATATAACCCCACCCACTTTGCCAAGGCACAGCCCCCACACCACTAAAGGGATATCAACAGACCACCAACTTACTAACCTGAGACAAGGCTGAGGCTATAGCCCACAAAGATCTCCTCCACGGCACGTGCCCGAGGGGGAGGAAAACTGGACAGGAAGATCATGTCAGTGACTCAACCCACTCAAGTGACGAACCCCTCCTAGGGACGGCATGGAAGAGCACCTGTAAGCCAGTGACTCAGCCCCTGTTATAGGGTTTGAGGCAGAGAATCCCAGTAGAGAAAGGGGAACCGGCCAGGCAGAGACAGCAATGGCGTTCGTCGCTCCAGTGCCTTGCCCTTCACCTTCGCACCCTTGGGCCAGACTACACTCAATCACAGGACCTACTGAAGAGATGAGTCTTCAGTAAAGACTTAAAGGTCGAGACAGAGTCTGCGTCTCTCATGGTTAGGCAGGCCATTCCATAAAAATGGAGCTCTGTGGGAGAAAGCCCTGCCTCCAGCTGTTTACTTAGAAATTCTAGAGACAATAAAGAGGCCTGTTTCTTGTGACCGTAGCGTATGTGTAGGTATGTACGGCAGGACCAAATCAGAGAGATAGATAGGAGCAAACCCATGTAATTCTTTGTAGGTTAGCAGTAAAACCTTGAAATCAGCCCTTGCCTTAACAGGAAGCCAGTGTAGAGAGGCTAGCACTGGAGTAATATGATCACATTTTTGTGTTCCAGTCAAGATTCTAGCAGCCGTATTTAGCACTAACTGAAGTTTATTCAGTGCTTTATCCGGGGAGCCGGAAAGTGGAGCATTGCAGTAGTCTAATCTAGAAATAACTAAAGCATGGATTAGCTTTTCTGCATCATCTTTGGACAAAAACTTACTGATTTACAATATTACGAAGATGGGGGAACAAAGCTGTCCTTGAAATATTCTTGATATGTTCGTCAAAAGAGAGATCAGGATCCAGAGTAACGCAGAGGTCCTTCAGGGTTTCCAATCTCTCCAAAAGAATGTGGTGATCGATGGGATCAAAAGCAGCACTAAGGTCTAGGAGCACGAGGACAGATGCAGAGCCTCGGTCTGACGACATTAAAAGGTCATTTACCACCTTCACAAGTGCAGTCTCAGTGCTATGATGGGGTCTTAAACCAGACTGAAGCATTTCGTACACATTGTTTGTCTTCAGGAAGGCAGTGAGTTGCTGCGCAACAGCTTTTTCTAAAATGTTTGATGGGAATGGGAGATTCGATATAGGCCGATAGTTTAAAAGAAACATTTTCCAGGTCAAGGTTTGGCTTTTTCAAGAGAGGCTTTATTACTGCCACTTTTAGTGTATTTGGTACACATCTGTTTGATAGATCATGATTATCATGACAGTTTGAGCATGACAGTAATATCAATGTTTTTCATCGGAGCTGGATTGCGCTAATCCATGTATTCTCCTTCCTGTTTTCTTTATTTTTCTCTCGCTCTTCCTTTCTCTCTCTCATTCTGTCTTTCTGTCTCTCGTTCTGTCCATCTGTCTCTTGTTCTGTCCATCTGTCTCTCGTTCTGTCCATCTGTCTCTCGTTCTGTCCATCTGTCTCTCGTTCTGTCCATCTGTCTCTCGTTCTGTCCATCTGTCTCTCGTTCTGTCCATCTGTCTCTCGTTCTGTCCATCTGTCTCTCGTTCTGTCCATCTGTCTCTCGTTCTGTCCATCTGTCTCTCGTTCTGTCCATCTGTCTCTCGTTCTGTCCTTCTGTCTCTCGTTCTGTCCTTCTGTCTCTCGTTCTGTCCATCTGTCTCTCGTTCTGTCCATCTGTCTCGTTCTGTCCATCTGTCTCTCGTTCTCGTCCTCCTTCAGAGTTTATCAGAATGCAGAGGAGCCAGCAGAAGGCTGAAAAGTGGGATGCGCCTGAAAAGGTATGTTCACTTTCTACCTTCTTAGTTGATCCATGTGTAGTCATCATTTCAAAAACATCCTCTTTAATTATGTGACTTAACCATGGCTAACTTATGTTCTTAAAAAAATAAAAAATATGTGTGTGCAGTCGACAGCTATGTAGTGGGCGGCGTACAGACACCTTGGGTCGCACTGCTCGGTCCGGCTGGCCCTCTTCTTCCATCAGCCGTTCACTACTGGGTAACTTTGAGGTATGATACACACACACACACAGCTACTCATTTAGCACAGCAGACATACACAACATATCACAGTACATTCTTAACAAATAATACAAAATGTAGTGTGACGTACTATCAGTAACTGAATTTATTTCAGTATGATGTATGATGGTATTTTGTCAGAACTTGAGCTTCTACCAAATATCTAGAGAGATTTACAACATTCCTCGTGGCCATAGAAGTAGCTGTGCTTTGAAGTGGGTCTTCCTCACTCTTCCTTGTTGTTGTTTCTTCTCCAGGAGTCGATCCTGAAGGGTCGTTTCTCTCCGTCGGGTCGTATCGAGGGCTTCACAGCAGAGATCGGTGCCAGCGGATCCTACTGCCCTCAACACGCCACTCTGCCTGTACACGTCACCTACTACGACATCTCAGAGCACAGCGCACCCTCACCCTTCCTGGTGTGTGTGTGTGTGTGTGTGTGTGTGTGTGTGTGTGTGTGTGTGTGTGTGTGTGTGTGTGTGTGTGTGTGTGTGTGTGTGTGTGTGTGTGTGTGTGTGTGTGTGTGTGTGTGTGTGTGTGTGTGTGTGTGTGTGTGTGTGTGTGTGTGTGTGTGTGTGTGTGTGTGAAATGATGTTAACCTCCTAATGTCAATGGCCACGCCACTGTGGAAATATAGAGACATCTGTTGTTCTGCTTCTCAATCCACATATGTAAGTCTGCAGTGAAAGGTGACAGAGTTAGGGCAGTGTTTGTTAGACCATAAGACATCCTGAAAATCAGCCTTCTCACAAAATTGTCTGTAGTGTCCGAACAGTTTGGCCTATAAAACTCTATGGAAAGATGAGACTCTCCCGAACACGATGGCGTTCTCCGTTTTCCTCTACGATCCCCACAAGCGTCTTGTGGACTCGTCTGAAGTCGGTACAGTCGATCTGCCAACTTCTGTCTGTGGTATCAAAACAATTTGGTTTACACACTGTTTAGTTCCAAAAATAAGGGATTTTATACATATAACAAAATCGTTCTTATATCTCTCAGATATAAGACAGACACTTCAAAACAAACTTCCTTTAGTTTTTTGGGGGGACAATCTGTTCCATGTAGTGAATATTTGATTCGATGCGTTTGGGTTAATAGTGGTAATGCCGAATGGAACAGGAACAGATAATAGTTATTTTCAGAGTGAAATTATTTGAATTTTTTATTTTTTACAACCCCTAGTTGCTGCATCCATTTTTAGGCATATAAATAAATTATATACATTGATTCTTGAAGACTATAACCTGTAAATGCCTCATGGGCTTCAGTTTAGTCGTCGTACCCCATCAGAACCCAACATATGAGCTTGTTTAACTCGTCGTCGTACCCCATCAGAACCCAACATATTGTCGTACCCCATCAGAACCCAACATATTGTCGAACCCCATCAGAACCCAACATATTGTCGTACCCCATCAGAACCCAACATATTGTCGTACCCCATCAGAACCCAACATATTGTCGTACCCCATCAGAACCCAACATATTGTCGTACCCCATCAGAACCCAACATATTGTCGTACCCCATCAGAACCCAACATATTGTCGAACCCCATCAGAACCCAACATATTGTCGTACCCCATCAGAACCCAACATATTGTCGTACCCCATCAGAACCCAACATATTGTCGTACCCCATCAGAACCCAACATATTGTCGTACCCCATCAGAACCCAACATATGAGCTTGTTTAACTAGTCGTCGTACCCCATCAGAACCCAACATATTGTCGTACCCCATCAGAACCCCACATATTGTCGTACCCCATCAGAACCCAACATATTGTCGTACCCCATCAGAACCCAACATATTGTCGAACCCCATCAGAACCCAACATATTGTCGTACCCCATCAGAACCCAACATATTGTCGAACCCCATCAGAACCCAACATATTGTCGTACCCCATCAGAACCCAACATATTGTCGTACCCCATCAGAACCCAACATATTGTCGTACCCCATCAGAACCCAACATATTGTCGTACCCCATCAGAACCCAACATATTGTCGTACCCCATCAGAACCCAAAATATATTGTCGAACCCCATCAGAACCCAACATATTTTCGTACCCCATCAGAACCCAACATATTGTCGTACCCCATCAGAACCCAACATATGACCTTGTTTAACTCGTCGTCGTACCCCATCAGAACCCAACATATTGTCGTACCACATCAGAACCCAACATATGAGCTTGTTTAACTCCAATCGTCGTACCCCATCAGAACCCAACATATGAGCTTGTTTAACTCGTCGTCGTACCCCATTAGAACCCAACATATTGTCGTACCCCATCAGAACCCAACATATTGTCGTACCCCATCAGAACCCAACATATGAGCTTGTTTAACTCCAGTCGTCGTACCCCATCAGAACCCAACATATTGTCGTACCCCATCAGAACCCAACATATTGTCGTACCCCATCAGAACCCAACATATTGTCGTACCCCATCAGAACCCAACATATTGTCGTACCCCATCAGAACCCAACATATTGTCGTACCCCATCAGAACCCAACATATTGTCGAACCCCATCAGAACCCAACATATTGTCGTACCCCATCAGAACCCAACATATGAGCTTGTTTAACTCCAATCGTCGTACCCCATCAGAACCCAACATATGAGCTTGTTTAACTCGTCGTCGTACCCCATTACAACCCAACATATTGTCGTACCCCATCAGAACCCAACATATGAGCTTGTTTAACTCGTCGTCGTACCCCATTAGAACCCAACATATTGTCGTACCCCATCAGAACCCAACATATTGTCGTACCCCATCAGAACCCAACATATTGTCGTACCCCATCAGAACCCAACATATTGTCGTACCCCATCAGAACCCAACATATTGTCGTACCCCATCAGAACCCAACATATTTTCGTACCCCATCAGAACCCAACATATTGTCGAACCCCATCAGAACCCAACATATTTTCGTACCCCATCAGAACCCAACATATTGTCGTACCCCATCAGAACCCAACATATGACCTTGTTTAACTCGTCGTCGTACCCCATCAGAACCCAACATATTGTCGTACCCCATCAGAACCCAACATATGAGCTTGTTTAACTCCAATCGTCGTACCCCATCAGAACCCAAGATATTGTCGTACCCCATCAGAACCCAACATATGAGCTTGTTTAACTCCAATCGTCGTACCCCATCAGAACCCAAGATATTGTCCCCCATCAGAACCCAACATATGAGCTTGTTTAACTCCAGTCGTCGTACCCCATCAGAACCCAACATATTGTCGTACCCCATCAGAACCCAACATATTTTCGTACCCCATCAGAACCCAACATATGACCTTGTTTAACTCCAGTCGTCGTACCCCATCAGAACCCAACATATTGTCGAACCCCATCAGAACCCAACATATTGTCGTACCCCATCAGAACCCAACATATTGTCGTACCCCATCAGAACCCAACATATTGTCGTACCCCATCAGAACCCAACATATTGTCGAACCCCATCAGAACCCAACATATTGTCGTACCCCATCAGAACCCAACATATTGTCGTACCCCATCAGAACCCAACATATTGTCGTACCCCATCAGAACCCAACATATTGTCGTACCCCATCAGAACCCAACATATTGTCGTACCCCATCAGAACCCAACATATTGTCGAACCCCATCAGAACCCAACATATTTTCGTACCCCATCAGAACCCAACATATTTTCGTACCCCATCAGAACCCAACATATGACCTTGTTTAACTCGTCGTCGTACCCCATCAGAACCCAACATATTGTCGTACCCCATCAGAACCCAACATATTGTCATACCCCATCAGAACCCAACATATTGTCGTACCCCATCAGAACCCAACATATGACCTTGTTTAACTCGTCGTCGTACCCCATCAGAACCCAACATATTGTCGTACCCCATCAGAACCCAACATATTGTCGTACCCCATCAGAACCCAACATATTGTCGTACCCCATCAGAACCCAACATATGACCCTGTATAACTCGTCGTCGAACCCCATCAGAACCCAACATATTGTCGTACCCCATCAGAACGCAACATATTGTCGTACCCCATCAGAACCCAACATATGACCTTGTTTAACTCGTCGTCGAACCCCATCAGAACCCAACATATTGTCGTACCCCATCAGAACCCAACATATTGTCGTACCCCATCAGAACCCAACATATGACCTTGTTTAACTCGTCGTCGTACCCCACCAGAACCCAACATATTGTCGTACCCCATCAGAACCCAACATATTGTCGTACCCCATCAGAACCCAACATATTGTCGTACCCCATCAGAACCCAACATATTGTCGTACCCCATCAGAACCCAACATATTGTCGTACCCCATCAGAACCCAACATATTGTCGTACCCCATCAGAACCCAACATATTGTCGAACCCCATCAGAACCCAACATATTGTCGTACCCCATCAGAACCCAACATATGAGCTTGTTTAACTCCAATCGTCGTACCCCATCAGAACCCAACATATGAGCTTGTTTAACTCGTCGTCGTACCCCATTACAACCCAACATATTGTCGTACCCCATCAGAACCCAACATATGAGCTTGTTTAACTCGTCGTCGTACCCCATTAGAACCCAACATATTGTCGTACCCCATCAGAACCCAACATATTGTCGTACCCCATCAGAACCCAACATATTGTCGTACCCCATCAGAACCCAACATATTGTCGTACCCCATCAGAACCCAACATATTGTCGTACCCCATCAGAACCCAACATATTGTCGTACCCCATCAGAACCCAACATATTGTCGAACCCCATCAGAACCCAACATATTTTCGTACCCCATCAGAACCCAACATATTGTCGTACCCCATCAGAACCCAACATATGACCTTGTTTAACTCGTCGTCGTACCCCATCAGAACCCAACATATTGTCGTACCCCATCAGAACCCAACATATGAGCTTGTTTAACTCCAATCGTCGTACCCCATCAGAACCCAAGATATTGTCGTACCCCATCAGAACCCAACATATGAGCTTGTTTAACTCCAATCGTCGTACCCCATCAGAACCCAAGATATTGTCGTACCCCATCAGAACCCAACATATGAGCTTGTTTAACTCCAGTCGTCGTACCCCATCAGAACCCAACATATTGTCGTACCCCATCAGAACCCAACATATTTTCGTACCCCATCAGAACCCAACATATGACCTTGTTTAACTCCAGTCGTCGTACCCCATCAGAACCCAACATATTGTCGAACCCCATCAGAACCCAACATATTGTCGTACCCCATCAGAACCCAACATATTGTCGTGAACCCAACATATTGTCGAACCCCATCAGAACCCAACATATTGTCGTACCCCATCAGAACCCAACATATTGTCGTACCCCATCAGAACCCAACATATTGTCGTACCCCATCAGAACCCAACATATTGTCGTACCCCATCAGAACCCAACATATTGTCGTACCCCATCAGAACCCAACATATTGTCGAACCCCATCAGAACCCAACATATTTTCGTACCCCATCAGAACCCAACATATTTTCGTACCCCATCAGAACCCAACATATGACCTTGTTTAACTCGTCGTCGTACCCCATCAGAACCCAACATATTGTCGTACCCCATCAGAACCCAACATATTGTCGTACCCCATCAGAACCCAACATAATGTCGTACCCCATCAGAACCCAACATATGACCTTGTTTAACTCGTCGTCGTACCCCATCAGAACCCAACATATTGTCGTACTCCATCAGAACCCAACATATTGTCGTACCCCATCAGAACCCAACATATTGTCGTACCCCATCAGAACCCAACATATGACCTTGTTTAACTCGTCGTCGAACCCCATCAGAACCCAACATATTGTCGTACCCCATCAGAACGCAACATATTGTCGTACCCCATCAGAACCCAACATATGACCTTGTTTAACTAGTCGTCGAACCCCATCAGAACCCAACATATTGTCGTACCCCATCAGAACCCAACATATTGTCGTACCCCATCAGAACCCAACATATGACCTTGTTTAACTCGTCGTCGTACCCCACCAGAACCCAACATATTGTCGTACCCCATCAGAACCCAACATATTGTCGTACCCATCAGAACCCAACATATCGTCGTACCCCATCAGAACCCAACATATTGTCGTACCCCACCAGAACCCAACATATTGTCGTACCCATCAGAACCCAACATATCGTCGTACCCCATCAGAACCCAACATATTGTCGTACCCCACCAGAACCCAACATATTGTCGTACCCATCAGAACCCAACATATTGTCGTACCCCATCAGAACCCAACATATGACCTTGTTTAACTCCAATGAATGTAAACAATGTACCTGTGAATGTGTGTAGCTTCAAAACATGGTTAAAACTATAATGTGTATATCATGTATGGTCAGTCCTGGCATCCATAGCTCTGTCTATTAATTGGAGTGATGACATTTCTCCAGCTTTTTAGCGAAAACAGGGGCGGGGTCACGCGTTGTTATTGTTTCAATTACAGATTCTAGCTTGAAATCATTTCAAAAGTAAAGTCACACACGAAGAATAGACACCTGCACACTGTTGAATGCTCTCGCAGTTCAGTGAGTGCAACTTCTCGACGTGAAGACAGCTCATCTCTCTGTTGTAGGGGGTGATCTCCTTGGAGCCTTTAGGAAAGAAGGGATACAGCGTACCCAAAGCAGGGACCACCCAAGTGGTGAGAATCATGGTCCTCTCTTTCTCTCTCTCTCCATCTCTGTGTCTCTCCCCATGTCTCTCCATCACTCTCTCTTTTTCTGTCTCTCTTTCTCTCTCTCTGTCTCTCTCTGTGTCTCTCTCTGTGTCTCTCCCCATGTCTCTCCATCTCTCTCTCTCTGTCTCTCTCCATCTCTCTTTCTCTCTCTCCATCTCTCTTCATCTCTCTTTCTCTCTCCATCTCTCTTCATGTCTCTTTCTCTCTCTCCATCTCTCTTTCTGTCTCTCTCTCTCCATCTCTGTCTGTGTCTCTCACCATGTCTCTGTGTGTCTCTATCTATCCCTCTGTCTGTCTGTCTGTCTCTCTTTCTCTTTCCATCTCTCTGTCTGTCTCTGTCTCTCTTTCTCTGTTACTCTCACTCCTTTTTCTTTCTCTTCTCTATACTTTGTAATCTCTTGTTGAGTCTCTTTGTTTTCAAACGTAATTGGCCCTAGTATGCACGGGCTTGCATGGATCTAGCACAATGGGCACAGCAATGGCTAACATCTCCATGTTCCCTTCTCAGACCTTATTCAAATGCTTGACCTTGTTTAGAGTGTTTTTCATGAATGAGTCCATGTTCTCCCCACAGATCTTAATTGAACAAGTCTTATAAACAGGTATCATATTCAATATCTCCATATTCTCTCCATCAGACCTTATTCAACCCCAATAAAACTGTGGTGAAGATGTTCCTCGTGACCTATAACTTTGGGGACATGCCCGTCAATCACATGACCTTCCTTCGTCACCGCATCTTCCTGGTTCCCGTTGAGGAGGCGGGGCCAGAGGCGAAGGGGGTTGGGCCTCCAGAGCCCAGGGCCACGCCCACAGAGAGGAGGAAGATTCTCTGCTACCTGATACACCTCAGGTACATCTGTCTGGTCATTGGTTGGTTGATTTTAAAGTGGAGTATTGGTGTGGACATTGTATTTTTCTGGATGGTTTGTATAGCATGTGCAGTACGCTTGGGATAGGATGCACTTATTGTTTGGAATGTCTGTCTATCCATCCCCCATCCATCCATCATCCCTCCCTCCCTCGTTCCCACCCTCCCTCGTTCCCACCCTCCCTCGTTCCTTCCTTCCCTTGTTCCTTCCTTCCCTTGTTCCTTCCTTCCCTTGTTCCTTCCTTCCCTTGTTCCTTCCTTCCCTCGTTCCTTCCTTCCCTCGTTCCTTCCCTCCCTCCCTCCATCCATCCATGCACACACCTGTTTATTTATTTATTTGTTTCTTTGTTGAAAACAAAGACAAGACTGTAGAGCATTTCAGAACCATGCTGAATGTTTAGAAATGTAATCAAAGGAATTGACTTTGTCTTTCAGGTTGTTTTGCTGGTCAGTCATTGTGCCAGAGACGCCCTCATTTGACGGAGCTTAGCTTAGTAGCTTTACACACAAATGTATTAACAGTGATGGATCTGCTTTTGTTTTCAATCTCCTAGATTCCAGAGCTCTAAATCTGGGAAGATCTACTTGCACAACGATATCCGGCTGCTATTCTCCCGCAAGTCCATCGAGGTGGACACGGGGATCCCTTACGAGCTCAAATCTTTCACCGAGGTGCCAAGAAACCCCAAATACTCCCCCCGCGTGTGAGCCTATAATGAACCCGTGACCCCTGACCCCATCACCAACGCAGCCCATTCCTGGAACTGGGCACAGAGAGATAAACAGACATGGACAAGAAAACTTGAAAATATTATTCATTCAAACACACGCATATATACTGAGTATACAAAACATTAAGCACACCTTCCCTAATATTGAGTTGCACTCCCTCTATTGCCCTCAGAACAGCCTCGGTTCATCAGGTTATGAACTCTACAAGGTGTTGAAAGCGTTCCACAGGGATGCTGGACCGTGTTGACTCCAATGCTTCCCGCAGTTGTATCAAGTTGACTAAATGTCCTTTGGATGGTGGACCATTCTTCACACGGGAAACTGTTGAGCGTTAAAAACCCAGCAGCGTTGCAGTTCTTGACACAAACAGGTGCTCCTGGCACCTACTACCACACCTCGTTCAAAGAACCTTAAATATTTTGTCTTGCTCATTCACCCTCTGAATGACACACATACACAATCCATGTCTCAATTGTCTCAAGGCTTAAAAATCCTTCTTTAACCCCGTCTCCTCCTCTTCATCTACACTGATTTGAGGTGGATGGAACAAGTGACATCGATTTGGGACCAAAGCTTTCATCTAGATTCACCTGGTCATGGAAAGAGCAGGTGTACTTAATGTTTTGTACAGTCAGTGTATATACATACACAGAAACACACAAAATGCACAGACAAGCATCGACGTGTACACACAACTCACAGTACACATGAACACTCGGTGGTGAAACTCATCTAGAGTTGAGTGTTAACATGCCTTGTGACTAACCTAAAAAAAACAGTTTTCCTCTCGAGCCGTTCGTTTCACACACAAACAGTCGTTTACTCTGCCTGCACCCCCCCTTCCCCCCTCCCCAATGGTGGACCAATGACAACTCTGCACCCGCCTCCCCTCCCCAATGGTGGACCAATGACAACTCTGCACCCCCCCAACCCCCAATGGTGGACCAATGACAACTCTGCACCCGCCTCCCTCCCCAATGCTGGACCAATGACAACTCTGCACCCGCCCCCTCCCCAATGCTGGACCAATGACAACTCTGCACCCGCCCCCTCCCCAATGCTGGACCAATGACAACTCTGCACCCGCCCCCCTCTCCAATGGTGGACCAATGACAACTCTGCACCCGCCCCCTCTCCAATGGTGGACCAATGACAACTCTGCACCCGCCCCCTCTCCAATGGTGGACCAATGACAACTCTGCACCCGCCCCCTCTCCAATGGTGGACCAATGACAACTCTGCACCCGCCCCCTCTCCAATGGTGGACCAATGACAACTCTGCACCCGCCTCCCCTCTCCAATGGTGGACCAATGACAACTCTGCACCCGCCCCCCCTCTCCAATGGTGGACCAATGACAACTCTCAATAGAATGCCGGGGAGCCGCTACTGACGCACACTTTGTAAGAAGAGGACTGGAGAGCCTTAAACAAGGACTGGAGAGCCTTAAACAAGGACTGGAGAGCCTTAAACAAGGACTGGAGAGCCTTAAACAAGGACTGGAGAGCCTTAAACAAGGACTGGAGAGCCTTAAACAAGGACTGGAGAGCCTTAAACAAGGACTGGAGAGCCTTAAACAAGGACTGGAGAGCCTTAAACAAGCACATCCCAGTAAGGGGGAGGGGCACAAAACAAACGTTATTAAACCATTCAACTGGAGAATAGAGAAGAGGAGAGACAGAGGAACACTAGTGAAACAACGACTGAATTCAATCAATTGAAGAATAAAGATTGGACGTCAGATGTTTGACACATCCTGCAAACGCCAAAACAATTGGCTACACTCAGGACTTGTACTGTTTTGATTGAAGCCTACAGATGATCCAGTGAGCCCTCCCCCATTTCAAGCATCATGGTACGGACCACTGTGTAGGTAGGATGCAAGGGTAAGGGGAACATACCATGGTGTAGGTGGGCCCCTTTTTATGTAGACTGGCGGAGGGACACTGTTTTAGTTTATTTTCTGTTCAAAACAGTCCAGAAAACAGAGCAGAAAAGAAAAAACTGTAGTATTTAATTTGTTTTTTCAAATGTCTTAAATAGCAATATGCTGCATAAATAGAGTGTGTTTTCATCCAGACTACTGTCTGCATCCCAAAAGGACCCCTATTCCCTAAACAGTACACTACTTGTGACCAGAGGTCTTTGGGTCCTCTATATAGAGCCATATGGGTCCTGGTCACAAGTAGTGCACTACATAGTGAATAGGCCTTTTGGGACACAGACTTTCTCTGTGGAGATGGCATTGGAGTGAGGGGGGAGCAGTGATGGGAGGGATGGGAGGGAGGAAATAGGGGTGGGATGAGAGGGTGGGGTATTTAATATGGAAAATATTTCAAATTAAACTCAGCGACTGGCGAGTATAACCTGTCTTGATTTTTTTTATGCTGTCATGCTATGTTGTGTACCGATATTGTATCTTTAATACCTTCATCTCTGTTTGACCAAGTTTTCACCTGACGACTGTTTCACAACTTAGAATTGTCAAAGAAATCTGAGACTCGTGGGTTCAGATACTGTTGTGTTCAGTCCACTGTCCATCCAGAGTCACACATAATGCCCTCTGTAGTGGTGGGAAAAAACAGACTGTAATACACCTCAATACTGCCCTGAGGGCCCCTCTAAAACACACTGTAATACACCTCAATACTGCCCTGAGGGTCCCTCTAAAACACACTGTAATTCACCTCAATACTGCCCTGAGGGTCCCTCTAAAACACACTGTAATACACCTCAATACTGCCCTGAGGGTCCCTCTAAAACACACTGTAATACACCTCAATACTGCCCTGAGGGCCCCTCTAAAACACACTGTAATACACCTCAATACTGCCCTGAGGGCCCCTCTAAAACACACTGTAATACACCTCAATACTGCTCTGAGGGCCCCTCTAAAACACACTGTAATACACCTCAATACTGCCCTGAGGGTCCCTCTAAAACACACTGTAATACACCTCAATACTGCTCTGAGGGCCCCTCTAAAACACACTGTAATACACCTCAATACTGCCCTGAGGGTCCCTCTAAAACACACTGTAATACACCTCAATACTGCCCTGAGGGTCCCTCTAAAACACACTGTAATACACCTCAATACTGCCCTGAGGGCCCCTCTAAAACACACTGTAATACACCTCAATACTGCCCTGAGGGTCCCTCTAAAACACACTGTAATACACCTCAATACTGCCCTGAGGGTCCCTCTAAAACACACTGTAATACACCTCAATACTGCTCTGAGGGCCCCTCTAAAACACACTGTAATACACCTCAATACTGCCCTGAGGGTCCCTCTAAAACACACTGTAATACACCTCAATACTGCCCTGAGGGTCCCACACTCATGTATTATAGAGGGGATCTGAACTGGAGTTTAAGGCAAGGATTCAATCTGATCACGCTTTGTCAGCTTTGCGCCATTTGAAGGTAATTTCTGATTGATGCTACATTTGCAGCTTTTATTGTGAATGCGGTGTCCGCGAACACGGGAACATTGACATTAAGGAATGGGAGGGGGGAAGAGAGGCAGGAGGTATGGAGAGAAGAGGTAGCGAGACAGAGGGAGATGGAAGGGAGGGAGAGAGAGAGACAGAGAGCTGGATGGGAAGAGGGAGAGAGACGGAAGGGAGGAGGGAGGGAGGGAGGAGGGAGGGAGGGAGGGGGGAGAATGAAGGGAGGAGGGAGAGAGATGGAAGGGAGGAGGGAGAGAGACAGAGGGTGACGGAAGGGAGGAGGGAGGGAGGAGGGAGAGAGACAGAGGGAGACTGAAGGGAGGAGGGAGAGGCAGAGGGAGATGGTGGTCCTTGTGTTGGTTTACATGAGGAGAGGAGAGGAGAGGAGAGGAGAGGAGAGGAGAGGAGAGGAGAGGAGAGGAGAGGAGAGGAGAGGAGAGGAGAGGAGAGGAGAGGAGAGGAGAGGAGAGGAGAGGAGAGGAGAGGAGAGGAGAGGAGAGGAGAGGAGAGGAGAGGAGAGGAGAGGAGAGGAGAGGAGGATACTGTGTATTGAAAGTGACCAAAGCGGTTCCTAGAGTTCTGTCCAGCTGTATTGAGATGCAGCCAGAGTTGCCTTCTCCCCCATTCAAATAAACACATCATATATCAGATCACGATCACTGCTTCAAATATGTAAATATTTAAAATAAGACTCTCGAAAAGAGAGGACACTTTATCTGGGCAATAAGAAAAATGTCTCTCTCCTTTGCTGAATGGTTTCAAAAGAAAGAACCAAGTGATTTTCAAGTGAATTCGTTCTGAATAGATTAGCCCAGGGGTTTGAATAATGTGCTGTTCAAAAAGAGTTGTAGTTTTACCTCAAAAGACCTGGACAAACACAGACACACTGCCATGAATTTGTTCACTCAAACACACACAGAAAGCAGAAGAAATAAGATGTTGTGTCATGATCAATGTGATGATGAAACGAAGTTGAACCTTGCTGAGAAAAAAATATTCATTTATTTTTTTTAAACAGCAGAGGATCTCCTACTTCTTTGGTGCTCAGTCCCTCCCCCCTCTTCACACTCAGCCCCTCCCCCCTCTTCACACTCAGCCCCTCCCCCTTCACACTCAGCCCCTCCCCCTTCACACTCAGCCCCTCCCCCTCTTCACACTCTGCCCCTCCCCCTTCACACTCAGCCCCTCCCCCTCTTCACACTCAGCCCCTCCCCCCTCTTCACACTCAACACCTCCCCCTCCCCCTCTTCACATTCAGCCCCTCCCCCTTCACACTCACCCCCACCACCCGTTTCACACTCAACACCTCCCCTCCCTCTCTTCACATTCAGCCCCTCCCCCCTTCACACTCAGCCCCTCCCCCCTTCACACTCAGCCCCTCCCCCCTTCACACTCAGCCCCTCCCCCTCTTCACACTCAGCCCCTCCCCCTCTTCACACTCAGCCCCTCCCCCTCTTCACACTCAGCCCCTCCCCCTTCTCACACTCAGCCCCTCCCCCTCTTCACACTCAGCCCCTCCCCCTCTTCACACTCAGCCCCTCCCCCCTCTTCACACTAAACAGTTTGATTTGTATGACCAAACTCTCTTTCTCTCTGTCTCCCTCCTCCCTGTCTTTATCTCTTTCTCTCTGTCTCCCTCCTCCCTGTCTTTCTCTCTTTCTCTCCCACTCTCTCTCAGATGTCTTGGGTTAGTGTTTAAACCTATAGATGGGTCCCTAGTGTGTTTCTGTCTGTGTACGTTCAGATGTTCTGTTGAAGTGGTTAATAAGGCCTGGGGCTGGTGGTGTTGAGGTGGTCCAGGCCTGGGGCTGGTGGTGTTGAGGTGGTCCAGGCCTGGGGCTGGTGGTGTTGAGGTGGTCCAGGCCTGGGGCTGGTGTTGGTTATGCTGTGGTGTTGAGGTGGTCCAGGCCTGGGGCTGGTGTTGGTTATGGTGTGGTGTTGAGGTGGTCCAGGCCTGGGGCTGGTGTTGGTTATGCTGTGGTGTTGAGGTGGTCCAGGCCTGGGGCTGGTGTTGGTTGAGGTGGTCCAGGCCTGGGGCTGGTGTTGGTTGAGGTGGTCCAGGCCTGGGGCTGGTGTTGGTTATGGTGTTGAGGTGGTCCAGGCCTGGGGCTGGTGTTGTGGTGTGGTTGTCTACCCAGCTCCCTCTGGTGGTCAG
>NC_060177.1:87554366-87639366 GCF_021184085.1 Oncorhynchus gorbuscha | reverse complement strand
ATACAGGGGGAGGTAGATAATGATAATTAACAGGAGTTAGATAATGATAACGAACAGGAGGCATTAGATAATTATAATGAACAGGGGAGGTAGATAATATACAGGGGAGGTGGATAATGATAATGAACAGGTGGAGGTAGAAAATTATAATGAACAGGGGGAGGTAGATAATATACAAGGGGAGGTAGATAATAATAATGAACAGGGGAGGTAGATCATGATAATGAACAGGGGGTGGGTAATATACAGGGAGGTAGATAATGATAATGAACAGGAGGAGTTAGATCATGATAATGAACATGGGGAGGTAGATAATATTACAGGGGGAGGTAGATGATGATAATGATCAGGGGGGTAGATAATATACAGGGGAGGTGGATAATGATAATGAACAGGGGGTAGATGATACACAGGGGGAGGTAGATAATGATAACGAACAGGAGGAGGTAGATAATACACACGGGGAGGTAGATAATGAACAGGAGGAGTTAGATCATGATAATGAACTGGGGGAGGTAGATAATATACTGGGGGAGGTAGATAATGATAATGAACAGAGGAGGTAGATAATATACAGGGAGAGGTAGATAATGATAATGAACAGGAGGAGTTAGATAATGATAATGAACAGGAGGAGTTAGATAATGATCATGAACAGGGGGAGGTAGATAATATACAGGGGGTAGATAATGATAATGAACAGGAGGCATTAGATAATTAGAATGAACAGGGGAGGTAGATAATGAACAGGGGGAGGTAGATAATATACAGGGGAGGTGGATAATGATAATGAACAGGGGGAGGTAGAAAATGATAATGAACAGGGGGAGGTAGATAATATACAAGGGGAGGTAGATAATGATAATGAACAGGGGAGGTAGATAATGATAATGAACAGGGGGGTAGATAACGATAATGAACAGGGGGAGGTAGATAATTTACAGGGGAGGTAGATAATATTACAGGGGAGGTAGATGATGATAATGATCAGGGGGTAGATAATGATAATGAACTGGGGGAGGTAGATAATATACTGGGGGAGGTAGATGATGATAATGATCAGGGGGTAGATAATGATAATGAACAGGGGAGGTAGATAATACACAGGGGGAGGTAGATAATGAACAGGGGGAGTTAGATCATGATAATGAACAGGGGGTAGATAATATACTGGGGGAGGTAGATAATGATAATGAACAGGGGGAGTTAGATAATGACAATGGACCAGGGGAGGTAGATAATACACAGGGGAGGTAGATCATGATAATGAAAAGGAGGAGGTAGATAATATACAGGGGGGGTAGATTATGATAATGAACAGGGGAGTTAGATAATGATAATGAACAGGGAGAGGTAGAATAACATACAAGGGGAGGTAGAAAATTATAATGAACATGAAGAGTTAGATCATGATAATGAACAGGGGGAGATAGATAATATACTGGGGGAGTTAGATAATGATAATGAACAGGGGGAGGTAGATAATATACTGGGGGAGTTAGATAGTGATAATGAACAGGGGGGGTTAGATAATGAACAGGGGGGGGTAGATAATACACAGGGGGAGTTAGATAATGATAATGAACAAGAGGAGGTAGATAATATACAGGGAGAGGTAGATAATGATAATGAACAGGAGGAGTTAGATAATGATAATGAACAGGAGGAGTTAGATAATGATAATGAACAGGAGGAGTTAGATAATGATCATGAACAGGGGGAGGTAGATAATATACAGGGGGTAGATAATGATAATGAACAGGAGGCAGATAATATACAGGGGAGGTGGATAATGAGCAGGGGTAGGTAGATAATGATAAAAAACGGGGGGTAGATAATGAACAGGGGAGGTAGATAATGAGCGGGGGTAGGTAGATAATGATAAAGAACAGGGGGGGTAGATAATGAACAGGGGGAGGTAGATAATGATAAAGAACAGGGGGGGTATATAATGAACAGAGGGAGAGAGCTAGATAGTAAACAGGGTGAGGTAGGTAAGGAAAATGAAGAGGGGGGCAGGTAACGATATTGAAGGTAGGTAGATTAAGATAAAGCCATTTTGATGACACTTTCCTGAATTGTGGTTCCAGTCTGATAAGTTTGCTACACTCATTTCAATACAACTCACGTCCACACACGCATTGCAGCGACGGCAGTGCCATGCAGCAGGGGGAAGGTAGATCTCACACCTACTGCACCAGTCCATATCATACCTCTGACCATTCACTACCACATAGGCCACCTCTACTGTGCCTGGCCATGGGGGGCCTGAGAGAGAGGAAAGAGAGGTAGAAGATAAAGAAGAAGAAGAGAGAGAGAGGCTTTATAAACATTGCTCCTTCATGGTAATTTCTGGATAACAATGTAGCGACTTTAAAGGAGAATCTGGAGCAGGACTTGACTCAACAACTCTGCAGCTCAGATACAGATGTAGGATCTTAATTTGACCAGTTTCTCACAGCAGGAAAATAATCTTACAGCAATAGGAAATTACTGTGTGAATTGTAATTAATGGACATTCATGTATGGGTTGATCATTCTTTTGTTAGGGTGTAACCGGTGTGAAATGGCTGGCTAGTTAGCGATGCATGCTAGTGGCATTTCAATCGCTGACGTCACTCGCCCCGAGACCTTGAAGTAGTTGTTTCCCTTGCTCTGCATCGCTGCAGCTTTTATGGAGTGACGGGTAATGATGCTGCGAGGGTGACTGTTGTTGATGTGTGCCAAGGGTCCCTGGTTCAAGCCCAGGTTGGGGAGAGGAGAGGGACAGAAGCTGCGTTGTTACAAGGACAAATCGAGTCTGACATTCTAAAGTGGGAATTACAAACTTTAGAAGCCTTTTTAAAACTCGAATGCATTAAACGTTTGCATTTCAGCTGCACAGGAAAATGATCTGCAACACCATAGTGATCAAATGAAGAGAGCAGATCTGTACCACCTGTGCCATAATGATACAGACCTCTTGGTATAGGAAGTAGCCCAGTTGCTTACTTATTAATAACTCTTGAAAGGAATATCAAAGCTCCCTATTATCAAAGCTATATTTAATAATACTATTGTAATGCTGTTGTTAACATGATAATATTACCTTGGTGGAGAATGCCAGGATCCATGAAACTTGACACCAGGAAAGTTATCAAGGTCCCAGTTAGTAACATCGCAGAGGCCACAGGATAGGCCACTGAAACATGAGTAGCCAACCAAGCGCACCTGGCGAGGACAGGGAATAAAGTCAACTGTCAAGTCATCCTTGCAGAAAACTACAGGTGGAATGGGTTTTGATTGAATGTGACATTTGGGGACAACCTAATATAAGGAGAAGATTAGCTTGTAAACTTACGGGAAAGTGATGTACAGCACGCTTATTACGAAACCCAAGCAGACAGTAAAACTCGGCCCGAGGCCTCTCACAACCCAGTGCGGCCGTCTCCGCTTCTTGCGAGGCTTCTCGTTGTCCGAGTCCATATGCCTTCTAAACTTCCAAACTTCGGAAGAAAAAAATACGTCTTCTTTACTCTTTAAATATAAAAAATGCTTTATTTTCTTTGAGCTACAATGAATGTAGTTCTGTCCAGCTTTCCACTTCCTCACGACAGATGATGCTGTCATGGAAACCATGAAAGAACGCGCTCAAGCCCCTGACCGCTCGTGATAGAAAATACTTGGTAGTCTATTTAAAATAACAGACTATATAGCCGAGATTTATAAAAAATAAAATAACGCACACACTATTAAGCCATATAAGCCTATGATTGTTATTTAATTGTTTATTAAAATAGTAAAGATTATAGTTAGATAAATAGTTAGATTATTATTTTATATTATTTGATCTGCAATCTGCTCAGACATTTGGATAGACATTTGACATATCTGCTTACCACGTCATTATGTTACAGCAATCTGGTGCTGACCCCAGAGATCCTATAAAATTACAAGAGGTGGAGTATATGTGATAAACCCTCAAGGTTCCAGAATGGCGTAAAAATGGCAGCCATATTCGTCAGGGAGAAATCCAAACCCGTCTTATTGGAACGAATGGCTGTCTAAGTATAATTCTGATTTTACTTATGCATGAAAATAAAAGTAAGGCATTTGACCAGAAATGGTGTAATATAATTGTCAACCTAAAATATTGTTATATAATTAAAAATACAGTTTATACAGGTTTTATACACATTTTGTCAATAGATAGACTCAAAAAATAAATGTAACCAGACCATAAATGTCACATTTTTCGTTTTCTTGAAAAGCTGTGAGTGCTATTATATGATACAATATCAGTACTTGTTGCATTTACAACTTGTCTAAGTCCCATCATGATGTCAGACAGTGTCTGGCTGTGGATTGGCTACATTGTTTTAATGGAATGTTGGAATATTGGCAGTTAATTTGAACAATTAATGGAATCATTCCTCTAAAACTGTCTGGCTAGCTAACAAACATACAGGGAAGATCAATTCCTCAAATTCATTATTTTACACAAAATCTTATCACAGCAAAGCACAGCCTCACATTCAATTCGCGCATTTATGTACAAAATGTATTTGCAGCCTGCTAAACCATGGTTGACCAAATCCCTGACCAAAATGGCTGACCATAAGAAAGTTATTTTCCATTCTATCTAAAGCCAATTCAACTGCACATAGGATGACATTCCATGAGACAGTCTCTTCACAGAAATATAATTAAAACTTTATTATTATATATGTAAACTGAATAACATAACATATATCAGTATCCCTATGGTCTCGCTAAATGGCGTCTCCCAGTGTGTGAGCGGCTCCCTGTATGGCCTGAATCAGGATGGACAGCTGACGGTGTGTTTCTTTCCAGTCGCTGTCCAGTCCAGTCGACGCAGCTCTGGTATACGCATCAGCCAGTCCTGGGAAGGTAGCCTGTCCAGCTTTACTGGAGGCCCAGATCACATGTCTGGAAGAGCGAGAGAGAGACGGATAGAAAGAAGGTATGGTGAGTCATGTTAGACGGTCAGAGGAGGGAAGACAGGGGGAGTGGCCTAAGCATACAATGAAGCATTTCATGAAAGGTGCACAAAACATCAAATATCCTAGATGGTAAACAGTGGATGCTCATCTAGGGGATAGGACATAGTTTCCCAACCTGAATCCATATCGATCATCAAATATCCTAGATGGTAAACAGTGGATGCTCATCTAGGGGATAGATCGTAACATAGTTTCCCAACCTGTATCCATATCGATCAGGGAACGCCACAGGGTCCAGGAAAGCCCTATCCAGGAGCATCAGTTGGTCATTGATCCTACGCACCTTCAGGGGCCTTAATATGGACAAAGCACTGGTTTAGAATGGTTTAGTGAGTGAGTGAGTGAGTGAGTGAGTGAGTGAGTGAGTGAGTGAGTGAGTGAGTGAGTGAGTGAGTGAGTGAGTGAGTGAGTGAGTGAGTGAGTGAGTGAGTGAGTGAGTGAGTGAGTGAGTGTGTGTGTGTGTGTGCGTGCGTGCGTGCAAAGGGCTACCACTCACGTCTCGTTGGCCAAGTCTGAATCTCTGATCAACTGGTCCAGTCTGGCGGCTGCAGAACGGAAATTCCTCACAGCAGTCTGTAATGGCTCTGAAATAGGAGCAGGGACAGGATATTCTAGAACAGTGTTTCTCAACCGTAGAATATTGCTGACTGGTCCCTGAGATTATGTGTCTGTTTTGTCTAAACAACCTAAACCAGAGGTTCCCAAACTTTTTTGGTCCACGACCTCATCTTGATATATAAAAAATAATTGCGACTCCACCATGTAAAAACAAAAATGTAATCTAATCAACGGACAATATTTACTTTTTTAATTGAGGCCATGACAGTCTATTACAAATCAGTCTGACAGCACTTCAACCTGAAGGAAGTATGGGTTGAAGTGACTGATATGTCATTATCACTGATGATCTTTTCCCCCAGCCTGATTGGCTGCCTGGTCTTGTCCACTCTATTCTAATGAGGCTTGTGGGCATTATAGAAGGAAACGGATGACACATACACTACGTGTTCCTGAGTCTTATCGTTCAGTAACGTAGTATTTTGTCGCGTAAACCGTTCGAAAGATAAAGCCACGTTATCAGAAACCGCTCTGTTACAGCAGCTAGAGGATACCGGGGGTTACTGACGTGGGAAACGCTGTTTAGACACAAACATAGCATCACCTACTGTCTCCATCTATCCATCCACCCCTCTACCCTTCCATCACCTCTCTCCCTCCATCCACCTTTTCACCCCTACCCCTTTCGCTGTCCCCCATCCCTCTTTGTTTGTGTGTGCGTGCGTGTGTGTGTGTGCGTGCGTGTGTGTGTGTGCGTGCGTGCGTGTGTGTGTGCCCGTGTGTATGCTAGTGACTGTGACCCACCTATAGAGATCATATGTGCTGCCAGTCCATCAGTGTACAGCTCCATGGCCTTACTGAGGTATCCTTCCAGAGTCTCTGCATAGTCACTGCAGTTAAACGGCAACAGAAGACTATCAGCCAATCGCATCAGGACGTTCCCTGCCGTCCTGGCAACCGTCTGGTGACTGGTGAACCCTTTGGAGGGAGAGAGGGAGAGAGGGAGAGAGAGAGATTCAGTAAAGAGAGGTGATATCAGGGTAAGGATATTGACAGGAAAGGGATAGAGAGACCAAGGAGAAAGACAATAGACATACAGTATATACATAAAGAGAGATATTGAACTCATAAGGTCAACAGCAGTGTGTTTGTCTTTATGTTCCCCCTGTAGCCACCTGGCCCATATCTCCCTGCTCACCTGGGTCGATGAACTTGGAGGCATAGTCGAAGGTGTCGTATGCCGTGTGATACGCTGGGTAGATTCTGGCTCTGGTTTTGGTCTGCATGAAAACAGCATGGATCATGGGATGTGACTTAAAGGACTAACTGATCATTTGTTAAGACATTGAAATTACTCTCATCGTGTGTGTGTGTGTGTGTGTCATGTCTTACTCTATCGTAGGTGTAGGAGATATCCATGGAGGTGATACCTAGGAAGTGGATGAAGGCAGCGTAATCACTTCCTGCCCCAGTCAGAAAACCCACACTATAATCAAAAACAACAAAAACAAATCATCAACCAATCAAATCTCTGCTATGACTGCCAATTAACTGAAGAGCCAATTAAAATCCCTAAAATCATTTCACTGACATCTTAATCATTTCTTAAATAGTCCTCTGGGTCTCGTCACATGACTCTACTGTTTCATGAAAAGAGAAAGTAGGCTATTCACTTGGGGATGACTCCGTAGGCGGGGCTAGTGCGGTTGAAGTAGCGAATCCAGTTGTCATAGACGGATGTCGAGTCTGATCCAGGTGTCTTCACCTGTAGAAAAGCAATCAAACACCATTATAGTGATGGCTTCTTTTTTGGGAAAAAAAATGAAGATAGATAGATTGATAAATGGTCAAATGTTTTGGCACCACTGTAAGAGTCAAATATGTAATCATCCATTGTTGGTTTGACAAACGATGAAAGGAGTAGAAATACCCACACACTGTTGTACCCTCATACCCACACACTGTACCCTCATACCCACACACTGTACGCTCATACCCACACACTGTACCCTCATACCCACACACTGTTGTACGCTCATACCCACACACTGTTGTAACTCATACCCAGACACTGTTGTACACTCATACCCACACACTGTTGTAACTCATACCCAGACACTGTTGTAACTCATACCCAGACACTGTTGTACACTCATACCCACACACTGTTGTACGCTCATACCCACACACTGTTGTACGCTCATACCCACACACTGTTGTACGCTCATACCCACACACTGTTGTACGCTCATACCCACACACTGTTGTACGCTCATACCCACACACTGTTGTACGCTCATACCCACACACTGTTGTACGCTCATACCCACACACTGTTGTACGCTCATACCCACACACTGTTGTACGCTCATACCCACACACTGTTGTACGCTCATACCCAGACACTGTTGTACGCTCATACCCACACACTGTTGTACGCTCATACCCACACACTGTTGTACGGTCATACCCACACACTGTTGTACGCTCATACCCACACACTGTTGTACGCTCATACCCACACACTGTTGTACGCTCATACCCAGACACTGTTGTACGCTCATACCCAGACACTGTTGTACGCTCATACCCACACACTGTTGTACGCTCATACCCACACACTGTTGTACGCTCATACCCACACACTGTTGTACGCTCATACCCACACACTGTTGTACGCTCATACCCACACACTGTTGTACGCTCATACCCACACACTGTTGTACGCTCATACCCAGACACTGTTGTACGCTCATAACCAGACACTGTTGTACGCTCATACCCACACACTGTTGTACGCTCATACCCACACACTGTTGTACGCTCATACCCACACACTGTTGTACGCTCATACCCACACACTGTTGTACGCTCATACCCACACACTGTTGTACGCTCATACCCAGACACTGTTGTACGCTCATAACCACACACTGTTGTACGCTCATACCCACACACTGTTGTACGCTCATACCCACACACTGTTGTACGCTCATACCCACACACTGTTGTACGCTCATACCCACACACTGTTGTACGCTCATACCCACACACTGTTGTACGCTCATACCCAGACACTGTTGTACGCTCATAACCAGACACTGTTGTACGCTCATACCCACACACTGTTGTACGCTCATACCCACACACTGTTGTACGCTCATACCCACACACTGTTGTACGCTCATACCCACACACTGTTGTACGCTCATACCCACACACTGTTGTACGCTCATACCCACACACTGTTGTACGCTCATACCCACACACTGTTGTACGCTCATACCCAGACACTGTTGTACGCTCATACCCAGACACTGTTGTACGCTCATACCCACACACTGTTGTACGCTCATACACACACACTGTTGTACGCTCATACCCAGACACTGTTGTACGCTCATAACCAGACACTGTTGTACGCTCATAACCACACACTGTTGTACGCTCATACCCACACACTGTTGTACGCTCATACCCACACACTGTTGTACGCTCATACCCACACACTGTTGTACGCTCATACCCACACACTGTTGTACGCTCATACCCACACACTGTTGTACGCTCATACCCAGACACTGTTGTACGCTCATACCCACACACTGTTGTACGCTCATACCCACACACTGTTGTACGCTCATACCCACACACTGTTGTACGCTCATACCCAGACACTGTTGTACGCTCATACCCACACACTGTTGTACGCTCATACCCACACACTGTTGTACGCTCATACCCAGACACTGTTGTACGCTCATACCCACACACTGTTGTACGCTCATACCCAGACACTGTTGTACGCTCATACCCACACACTGTTGTACGCTCATACCCACACACTGTTGTACGCTCATACCCACACACTGTTGTACGCTCATACCCAGACACTGTTGTACGCTCATACCCAGACACTGTTGTACGCTCATACCCAGACACTGTTGTACTCTCATACCCACACACTGTACCCTCATACCCACACACTGTTGTACACTCATACCCAGACACTGTTGTACACTCATACTTTTTTTGTTTTTTTGCAACATTTTTCTATTAACTTTATTTGAGCATACAACAATTGGTGGGGGGGTTTTACCATTTTTTACTACAGACGGTATTGAGAAGAGAATTCGAGGCCTCACCTGTTTGGAGGCCTTGAGGATAACACTCTGAGCAGAGGGGGACGACGATGCCCTTAGAGTAGCGTTAGCTGGGATGACAAGGGATACTGGAGGTTAGGTTCAAACACAATGCTTCCACTACACACAGAGAATGTTTCCTAGACACAGATTCTCCATTTAAAAGTGCTTTATAAAGTCCGGGACTTGGCTTGTGTCCAAGAAACCAGTACTTATTTAACTGATAACTATGTGTACTGTAAGCAGTTGCCCTGGGCCTGTATCCACAAAGCATCTCAGAATAGGATCAGCTTTACCTTTTACATCATAATGAATAATATTGCAGATCCTAGATCAGCACTCCTCCCCTGAGATGCTTGTGTGGATACGGTCCTTGATTGTTGGAGTAAAAACACCATCAGTTTAACACGCTACCTCTGTCATAACTGGGGCGGCAGGAAGCCTAGTGGTCAGAGCGTTAGACTAGTAACCGAAAGGTTAGACTGAATCCCCGAGCTGACGAGGTAAGAATTTGTTGTTCTTCCCCCTGAACAAGACAGTTAACCCACTGTTCATAGGCTGTCATTGTAAATAAGAATTTGTTCTTACCTTTATTTAACTAGGCAAGTCAGTTATAAAATAAATCACTCTTACCGAATACAGCTATGTCCACGTTGATATAGGCGACAGAACGTTCACTCAGCTTGCTGTAATACTCCTGGGGAGGAGAACGTCGCGTTAACTTATCTCTATCAGAAACATCATAATGTGGATCTCTTCCGTCTAGGGAATCCTTTCCTTGACCCTGTGTTGCTGCTTGCCTTTAGGGGGTGAAGGTCGGGTTACTGTGAAACACCTTGTGACAACAGATGATGTAAACAGGGATTTTATAAATATCATTTGATTGATTTAGATTGTTCACCTCAGTGTACTCTGTGGATCCAATCAGACCGAACTCCTCGGCTCCCCAGCTCCCAAAGATGATGGACCTCCGTGGCCTCCATTTCCCTGACAGACAGGCGGTAATGTTGTTCACTGTTTACTGCTCCCAACAGCAATGACTGGGTATCATTTTGTTATCCTACAGTAGTTCAGAAGGTCTAACTCCTTAACCCAGGTCTAACTCCCTAACCCAGGTATAACCCAGGTCTAACTCCTTAACCCAGGTCTAACTTCCTAACCCAGGTCTAACTCCCTAACCCAGGTCTAACTCCCTAACCCAGGTCTAACTCCTTAACCCAGGTCTAACTCCCTAACCCAGGTCTAACCCAGGTCTAACTCCTTAACCCAGGTCTAACTTCCTAACCCAGGTCTAACTCCCTAACCCAGGTCTAACTCCTTAACCCAGGTCTAACTCCTTAAACCAGGTCTAACTCCTTAACCCAGGTCTAACTTCCTAACCCAGGTCTAACTCCCTAACCCAGGTCTAACTCCCTAACCCAGGTCTAACTCCCTAACCCAGGTCTAACTCCCTAACCCAGGTCTAACTCCCTAACCCAGGTCTAACTCCCTAACCCAGGTCTAACTCCCTAACCCAGGTCTAACCCAGGTCTAACTTCCTAACCCAGGTCTAACCCAGGTCTAACTCCTTAACCCAGGTCTAACTCCTTAACCCAGGTCTAACTCCCTAAACCCAGGTCTAACTCCCTAAACCCAGGTCTAACTCCCTAACCCAGGTCTAACCCCCTAACCCAGGTCTAACCCAGGTCTAACTCCTTAACCCAGGTTTAACCCAGGTCTAACTCCTTAACCCAGGTCTAACTCCTTAACCCAGGTCTAACTCCCTAACCCAGGTCTAACTCCCTAACCCAGGTCTAACTGTCTAACCCAGGTCTAACCCAGGTCTAACTCCTTAACCCAGGTCTAACCCCCTAACCCAGGTCTAACTGTCTAACCCAGGTCTAACTCCTTAACCCAGGTCTAACTCCTTAACCCAGGTCTAACTCCTTAACCCAGGTCTAACTCCCTAACCCAGGTCTAACTCCCTAACCCAGGTCTAACTCCCTAACCCAGGTCTAACTCCTTAACCCAGGTCTAACTCCTTAACCCAGGTCTAACTCCCTAACCCAGGTCTAACTCCCTAACCCAGGTCTAACTCCTTAACCCAGGTCTAACTCCTTAACCCAGGTCTAACTCCTTAACCCAGGTCTAACTCCTTAACCCAGGTCTAACTCCCTAACCCAGGTCTAACTCCTTAACCCAGGTCTAACCCTAACCCAGGTCTAACCCCCTAACCCAGGTCTAACCCAGGTCTAACTGTGATGCTCACCCTGCTTGACCATTCGTCCCAGCACCCGGGTCACCTCCAGCATCACGGAGGTTCCACTGCTGGGGTCAATGGCCCCGTGGACCCAGCTGTCTCTGTGGTTACCGTAGATCACATACCTGTCTATGGGACAAAGACTTGAATTAGATTAGAGAAAAACTTTGGTTTGACGCTGGTCTGCTTTAAAATGTGTGTGTATGATTCTTCACCGTCTGTGTTTTTGTATATGAACTGTTTTGCCTGTATGATGCACAAATGCATATGTCGTCATAATGCTCGACTCAATTGGCTTGACTCTTGAGGTAACTTCTTCCCCATGGCCTAAGTGTGGTTTGGTAGCTAGAGCTGAATCCTTCTCACCTGGCTCAACACTGCCGCGAATCACCCCCATCACATTGGCAGAATTCTTCAGCTCCTCACGGTTATAGATGTCCAGTTTTACATCGCTGGAACAGAGACACACATGTTTGTTTTTTTAGCAAACATTCCGCTAAACTTGATATTGTCATACTTTTATAGAGATTTATCGAAATCCCACCTGTTGTTGAAGTTGGATGTTAGTTTGAATCCTGGTCCCCCAAAATTATACGTGCAGTTGAATGCTCCCTGCCATTCGGATGGGGCGGGCTCTCCTCCCAGCTCACTGCAGAGATGACCAATCAAATACGGCAAACAGGATTCAGAACCAATCACATTGGGCGGACCCTTCTTGTACACCAAATACTCCATGATACCCCATGAGCCATTGGTCAACCATGCAGCTCTCCACAAAAGTTAATGACGTCACAATGGACCAATGGTAAACCCCACTCACCAGATCAAGGCGTAGGCATCCTCAAACCCGATTGGTTGAGTTGGGATTGGCGGGATCCCGGTGATATCCTTTTCTGGTATTCTGTATGTGTCATCTACAGATGGAAATGTCAGAAGTGGGAACTGTGAAAACGCCTTGGAAAGTCTGAGTGACGAAGATGATCAATGTACTAATGACGACGATCACATACATGTGAATACGGTCAAAGATGGACGATTTTTGTAGCCTCTACAGCAGTCAAATTGTAACCTGTTTTAGTTCAATCTAGACAATTTTGCAACTATATAGTTAGGTGTTCATTACCATTTGATTCCAACTGTCACTATAATGTCAAAGGTCAAAAGGTAATTTAAAATACTGTTACTTAGTCATCATCATCTCAAAATGATCTTATCTCATTTTGAGGGTTATAGGTCCTACCTTTTTATAACAAGTCAATTATTTACCACCACATCATAATGCATCGTGGGTACCTTTAGCGGCCAGGTAGGGTGTCAGCATGTCTCCATAGTGGGTGTTGAAGGAGCCCCTCTCCACCCCTGAGGGGGGCATGTACCAGGAATAGGGGTACGTCTCGTTGTTGTCCGACATCTTGCCATCGTTGATGTCCCACGGGTCGGTGTAGACCAGCACCCCGATCACACCGTACGGAGCTGCATTGATGGCCTGGAGAAGAGGCACGACATGACAGTCAAAGTGGTCATGTTAGTCATGGGATGTATCTGAAATGGTACCCTTTTCCCAATATAGTACACTAGTTTTAGTGCACTACCATCCAGCAAACCAGGAACATTCCCAGAACACTAACTAAAATGTATATTATGTTCTAGTTAGAGTATTATCTAACCTTAGGATGATAACAGCCCCAAAACATTCATAGAATGTTTTTGCTTAAAAATCTGTGTTCATCAAAAATGTTTAAGATTAAATATCCTTGGAACATTTCACTCAAATGTTGTGCACAACACCAGTAACAACCACTACCGAACATGTTTGTATAAAACATTTGCCTGATGTTGCGGTAATGTTCCTATAACACATTTAATCTGTTAATTAAAAGGTTCCCAGAATGCTTCATTCGGTTGTGGGAACGGTGGGAACATCACAAAATATATGTTCCCAATAACTGTTGAGTTGTGCGGATGATTCTACAATGTTTATTTTGGGGTGCAAAAAACACTCACCTGATGTTTGTTCCCAGAACACATTTAGTCTGTTTTGTTTTATGGTTAAGTGAATTTGTTTTCCAGTGTCTGTTGGAAAGCAGGCTGACCCATGTTTTCCTCTAGATTTTGCCTGTGCTTAGCTCTACTTGATCATTTTTATCCTAAAAAATCTCTCTAGTCCTTGCCGATGACAAGCATACCCATAACATGATGCAGCCACCACCATGCTTGAAAATATTAAGAGTAGTACTCAGTGATATATTTCTTTGGCACATTTTTGGGAGTTTTACTTTAGGGCCTTAATTGCAAATAGGATGCATGTTTTGTAATATTTGTATTCTATACAAGCTCACTTATTTTCACTCTGTCAATTCGGTTTGTATTCTGTAGTAACTACGATGTTGTTGATCCATCCTCAGTTTTCTCCTTTCACAGCCATTAAACTCTGTAATTGTTTTAAAGTCACCATTGGCCTCATGGTGAAATCCCTGAGCAGTTTCCTTCCTCTCCGGCAACTGAGTTAGGAAGGACGCCTGTATCTTTGTTGTGACTGGGGGTATTGATACACCATCCAAAGTGTAGTTTATAACTTCACCATGCTCAAAGGAATATTCAATGTCTGCTTTTTACCAATAGGTGCCCTTCTTTGCGAGGCATTGGAAAAACCTCCCTGGTCTTTGTGGTTGAATCTTTGTTTGAAATTCACTGTTCGACTGAGGGACCTTACAGATAATTGTATGTTTGGGGTACAGAATAATGTTAAACACACTGTGTGAATCCATGTAACTTATTATGTGAGTTATTAAGCACATTTTTACTCCTGAACTTATTTAGGCTTGTCATAACGAAGAGGTTGATGTCACGTTCTGACCTTTTAGTTCCTTTGTTTTGTCTTTGTTTATATGGTTAGGGCGTGAGTTGGGGTGGGCAGTCTATGTTTGTTTTTCTATGTTCGGTTTCTGTGTTCGGCCTAGTATGGTTCTCAATCAGAGGCAGGTGTCGTTAGTTGTCTCTGATTGAGAATCATACTTAGGTAGCCTGGGTTTCAGTTTTGGGTTGTGGGTGTTTGTCTTCCGTGTCAGTGTTTGTCGCCACACGGGACTGTTTCATTCATTTCACGTTTCTTGTTTTGTATTTCGTAGTGTTCAGTAAATTTTTTAAAATAAACATTATGGACACTTACCACACTGTGTTTTGGTCCTCCGATCCTTCTCGCTTTCTCCTCAGAAGAGGAGTCTGAATATTTACCCTAGGAGTCTGAATATTTACCCTAGGAGTCTGAATATTTACCCTAGGAGTCTGAATATTTACCCTCGGAGTCTGAATATTTACCCTATGAGTCTGAATATTTACCCTAGGAGTCTGAATATTTACCCTAGGAGTCTGAATATTTACCCTAGGAGTCTGAATATTTACCCTAGGAGTCTGAATATTTACCCTAGGAGTCTGAATATTTACCCTCGGAGTCTGAATATTTACCCTCGGAGTCTGAATATTTACCCTATGAGTCTGAATATTTACCCTAGGAGTCTGAATATTTACCCTAGGAGTCTGAATATTTACCCTAGGAGTCTGAATATTTACCCTAGGAGTCTGAATATTTACCCTAGGAGTCTGAATATTTACCCTCGGAGTCTGAATATTTACCCTATGAGTCTGAATATTTACCCTAGGAGTCTGAATATTTACCCTATGAGTCTGAATATTTACCCTAGGAGTCTGAATATTTACCCTAGGAGTCTGAATATTTACCCTAGGAGTCTGAATATTTACCCTAGGAGTCTGAATATTTACCCTATGAGTCTGAATATTTACCCTATGAGTCTGAATATTTACCCTAGGAGTCTGAATATTTACCCTAGGAGTCTGAATATTTACCCTAGGAGTCTGAATATTTACCCTATGAGTCTGAATATTTACCCTAGGAGTCTGAATATTTACCCTCGTAGTCTGAATATTTACCCTCGGAGTGAATATTTACCCTATGAGTCTGAATATTTACCCTCGGAGTCTGAATATTTACCCTAGGAGTCTGAATATTTACCCTATGAGTCTGAATATTTACCCTATGAGTCTGAATATTTAAGTCTGAATATTTAAGTCTGGATATTTACCCTAGGAGTCTGAATATTTACCCTATGAGTCTGAATATTTACCCTAGGAGTCTGAATATTTACCCTATGAGTCTGAATATTTACCCTAGGAGTCTGAATATTTACCCTCGGAGTCTGAATATTTACCCTATGAGTCTGAATATTTACCCTATGAGTCTGAATATTTACCCTAGGAGTCTGAATATTTACCCTAGGAGTCTGAATATTTACCCTATGAGTCTGAATATTTACCCTATGAGTCTGAATATTTACCCTAGGAGTCTGAATATTTACCCTCGGAGTCTGAATATTTACCCTCAGAGTCTGAATATTTACCCTAGGAGTCTGAATATTTACCCTCGTAGTCTGAATATTTACCCTCGGAGTGAATATTTATCCTCGGAGTCTGAATATTTACCCTATGAGTCTGAATATTTACCCTATGAGTCTGAATATTTATCCTCGGAGTCTGAATATTTACCCTCGGAGTCTGAATATTTACCTTCGGAGTCTGAATATTTACCCTCGGAGTCTGAATATTTACCCTCGGAGTCTGAATATTTACCCTCGGAGTCTGAATATTTACCTTCGGAGTCTGAATATTTACCTTCGGAGTCTGAATATTTACCCTCGGAGTCTGAATATTTACCCTCGGAGTCTGAATATTTAAGTCTGAATATTTACCCTCGGAGTCTGAATATTTACCCTATGAGTCTGAATATTTACCCTATGAGTCTGAATATTTAAGTCTGAATATTTAAGTCTGAATATTTACCCTCGGAGTCTGAATATTTAAGTCTGAATATTTACCCTCGGAGTCTGAATATTATTTCATCCCAAAAATGACAAATGACAAACAAAGAATCATTGAATGACATTTGCAGCCAATGAATTGGACTCACTTTCCCTGCTCTCCCCTCTCCTCCATATCTGGTGATAGCGACAGTCCCTGTCAGGTTCAGGGTCTGGTTGAGCAGGAAGTAGTCACTGGGCTTCCCTTGATTGGCGTAGACCAGTCTCCCCTGACAACACACACACACACACACACACACACACACACACACACACACACACACACACACACACACACACACACACACACACACACACACACACACACACACACAATCATTGAACCACAATCTACCTCAATCTAAAGCTAAGACTGGTATCGATTGACTGTAGGAGATATTAAACTGATATCCGAGTGATCAGTAGATTGTAGTAGATATCAGTCTGGTATCAGTAGACAATACCAGGAGATAGACACCACAAGCATAACATATAGCCTGTTATTGCTTTATTATTTTCTATGTCATCGTTACAGTTTTAGCACTTTAGATTTCACAAGTACTGTATGTGGTGAATGTTCTAAACTCTGTGTACAAATACTCCAAACTGGTAGGACTTGTAACGGTCAAAACCTTTCATTGTGCATTCATTTGGTTTGGAGACATCTTTCACCACACAGCCATTGCTCCAAAAATAGAAGTCACTGTGAAATATAATAACAACTAGTTCATTCAATAGCAAAAGACTTGCGATACATGTTTTCAAAAATGCCCTTTGACTGTACAGTGCAGTACTGTAGATTACAGTATATCCCACCGTTTTCACATTAAGGCAATATACTTGCACTACCTATTGAAAATTGACTGAACATCACATTTTTTTTCAGATATAATTGCAACATAGATGTACTGTAATCAAATGAAATGAAAGAAACATAACGTTTAGCAGGCACTAGTTTACCATCAAGCCACACTTGAGTAAATAGCACCAAAGCGATTGAAACAATGATCCATATAAACCCTGGATTGCCAACGCTATATAATGGCCGTGGAGACGCTTTGAAGCCACCGTCCATATTGGCACTCCCCAGAAGGAGACGTCCTCCATTGGAATGAATGGAATTCTACAGTATTTCAATTGAATTTTGAAGGGCAAAATGACATGTTGTTGCCGTGGGGACAGTAACATTGGTACTCTAAACAAACAAAAAACTTTGAGGAAAATGTAGCTCACATAATATAATCTTAAAAGTGAGATGTCTGTCATAGAATAAAAGTGTTGAACACGAACGAAGATGTTAACAAATTAATTTCTACAGCTTTGAAAAGATATCTTTTTTTTTACAATGGAGGAGGAGCACCCGAGATGGGTGGGTGGTGACTGTCAGTCATCCAGGGTCGATACACTTCACTGGATTGATATTGTAGTGGTCCTGTACAGTGGCTCAGTTCACAAGAGTATGGCACTAGCAACACCGGAGTTGTGGGTTTTATTCCCACTGCGGTCACATACCTAAATGTGTGGATTGTTGTCATTTTGGATCAAAACATCTGCTATGTAAATGGCATGTATTGGAGCAGTGTGAACCACTCAGACTCTGTCGTAGACAAATCAGTTTACATGTCAAATCTATAGGTTTACCAAAAGTTTAACTGATCGTCGGTTAAGAGCAGTCGGATTATGTAATAGGAAAATATATTTTAACAAAAAATAAGAGAAGCATGTCAAAAGTAATGTGAGCGAAAGGAAATGACTTTATATGAACATTGCAGCTCCCTGCAATGTGAAACATTTATTTCTAAGATGAAACATTACGTTTGGTGAAAAAAGTGACTGTATGATTTTGTGTTGTACTTAGTCAATTGAAAATGTGCTTAGAGTTTAGAAACAACTGCCTTTTTGATCATCTGGTTAAGAGTTTTGACTAAGAGATGTGGCAATTTACCACAACGCAATAAAGATAATTGAATGTTATCTGATGAGACACATCATAAAACATCTTCCCCTTTGACCTCGGATTATCTCAAATCTTAATAAGAATTTAACAACCTCAAAGGTCGTGCCTTGCGCCCCAGTGGGGGGGTACGGAGAGGTGACATTTATGACATGAACTAAATAAAACTGGTTAACCAATAACCTCGGGGACAAAGAGAGATCACGAAAGTCTCCTTTTCTTCCCATCTGTCCTGTCCGTCCACATATTGTCTATACACAGACACGGAATCATTCTAAATAACTAGCCTACGGTGAGTTGTTTGACCCAGAACTGGTCATTTCATTGATAAACTGTGGAAAAGATAACATAAAGAACATGACCGTCCTTGGATCTGCTTCAGAAATTGACATTTTGGGTGTCTGGCTGCATAGGCCCAGGATCCTCCTGGTCTGCCTGTCTGTGTGTTGGTGGGTAAAGACCTACCTTTGGGTGTCTGCTGCATAGGCCCAGGATCCTCCTGGTCTGCCTGTCTGTGTGTTGGTGGGTAAAGACCTACCTTTGGGTGTCTGCTGCATAGGCCCAGGATCCTCCTGGTCTGCCTGTCTGTGTGTTGGTGGGTAAAGACCTACCTTTGGGTGTCTGGCTGCATAGGCCCAGGATCCTCCTGGTCTGCCTGTCTGTGTGTTGGTGGGTAAAGACCTACCTTTGGGTGTCCGGCTGCATAGGCCCAGGATCCTCCAGGTCTGCCTGTCTGTGTGTTGGTGGGTAAAGACCTACCTTTGGGTGTCTGCTGCATAGGCCCAGGATCCTCCTGGTCTGCCTGTCTGTGTGTTGGTGGGTAAAGACCTACCTTTGGGTGTCCGGCGGGGGCGTAGGCTGCATAGGGCTGTACCACCTCAGGATCCTCCTGGTCTGAACTATATGCCTTCTCCTTCTCTCTGGCAGTGTACAGGACAGCATCAGAAGGGCTCACTGCAACACAGGAACAAACGCACAGTCGTAGGAAAATGTTGATTTTGATGCAGAATCATATCCATATCAATAATAACAACCAAAGACATTTCACAAGGAGTATAAAACATACACAGAGTAACATGGAGTACTTCAGCTCCTAATACCACACAACACCATGCCTAGTTTACCTCCTAATACCACACAACACCATGCCTAGTTTACCTCCTAATGCCACACAACACCATGCCTAGTTTACCTCCTAATACCACACAACACCACGCCTGGTTTACCTCCTAATACCACACAACACCATGCCTGGTTTACCTCCTAATACCACACAACACCACGCCTGGTTTACCTCCTAATACCACACAACACCACGCCTGGTTTACCTCCTAATACCACACAAAACCACGCCTGGTTTACCTCCTAATACCACACAACACCACGCCTGGTTTACCTCCTAATACCACACAACACCATGCCTGGTTTACCTCCTAATACCACACAACACCACGCCTAGATTACCTCCTAATACCACACAACACCACGCCTAGATTACCTCCTAATACCACACAACACCACGCCTAGTTTACCTCCTAATACCACACAACACCAAGCCTAGATTACCTCCTAATGCCACACAACACCACGCCTGGTTTACCTCCTAATGCCACACAACACCACGCCTGGTTTACCTCCTAATGCCACACAACACCACGCCTGGTTTACCTCCTAATGCCACACAACACCACGCCTAGTTTACCTCCTAATGCCACACAACACCAAGTCTGGTTTACCTCCTAATGCCACACAACACCACGCCTAGTTTACCTCCTAATGCCACACAACACCACGCCTAGTTTACCTCCTAATGCCACACAACACCAAGTCTGGTTTACCTCCTAATACCACACAACACCACGCCTGGTTTACCTCCTAATACCACACAACACCACGCCTAGTTTACCTCCTAATACCACACAACACCACGCCTAGTTTACCTCCTAATACCACACAACACCATGCCTGGTTTACCTCCTAATACCACACAACACCACGCCTGGTTTACCTCCTAATGCCACACAACACCACGCCTAGTTTACCTCCTAATACCACACAACACCATGCCTGGTTTACCTCCTAATACCACACAACACCACGCCTGGTTTACCTCCTCATGCCACATAACACCATGCCTGGTTTACCTCCTAATGCCACACAACACCATGCCTGGTTTACCTCCTAATACCACACAACAGCAAGCCTAGATTACCTCCTAATACCACACAACAGCAAGACTAGATTACCTCCTAATGCCACACAACACCATGCCTAGTTTACCTCCTAATGCCACACAACACCACACCTCGTTTACCTCCTAATGCCACACAACACCACGCCTAGTTTACCTCCTAATGCCACACAACACCACGCCTAGTTTACCTCCTAATGCCACACAACACCACGCCTGGTTTACCTCCTAATGCCACACAACACCACGCCTAGTTTACCTCCTAATGCCACACAACACCACGCCTGGTTGACCTCCTAATGCCACACAACACCAAGCCTGGTTTACCTCCTAATGCCACACAACACCACGCCTAGTTTACCTCCTAATGCCACACAACACCACGCCTAGTTTACCTCCTAATGCCACACAACACCACGCCTAGTTTACCTCCTAATGCCACACAACACCACGCCTAGTTTACCTCCTAATGCCACACAACACCACGTCTGGTTTACCTCCTAATGCCACACAACACCACGCCTAGTTTACCTCCTAATGCCACTCAACACCAAGCAGAAGAACAACTACTACTAGTATTAGTAAGTATAACATGTGACTTTTACATGGGGGCCTCGTTGGGTCTAAAAGCAGTGCACTATATGATATGGGCCAGGGACCAGGGTTATAGTTAGGACGCACCCTAAGCCCATGACTCACCCACGGTGACCTTGTTGGGGGTGTTGGGGTCTGGGAAGGACAGGTAGACCTTGTACTCCTCCCTCCAGGCCTGGTCCAGACCTGTGTCTGGGTCCTGCCACCTCTTTAACATGTACTGAACCGTCTGCTCGTCCCCTGGCGAGGTCGCCATGTGGGGCACTTTAGTCAGCTCCCTGGAGAGACATGGGGACGAGGGAACGATCATGAGAGAGATGCTCTCTGAGGACGTGTGTGTGTGTGTGTGTGTGTGTGTGTGTGTGTGTGTGTGTGTGTGTGTGTGTGTGTGTGTGTGTGTGTGTGTGTGTGTGTAGCCCATATTGTTCCAGACCTGCTTCAACAGATTAAAAAAAGATGTGGAAGATTAGAGATGAAAACAGGGATTTCTAAAAACACTGGTACAAGTATCCAGCAGCATGTGCTCTGATTGAGCAATTGATTGATTGATGTCCAGCATCTGACCTGAGGTTCTCCTGTATTGCAATGTTGTCCACCTCTGCGATAAACTTCTGGATGAGAGCCTCGTCTACGTCCTGTGTCACATCCATTACCCAGTCAGGGGCGGTGGAGCCCCTCTGGATGCCGAAGTGCCCCAACAGGATGCCTGCAGTCAGTACCAGAGCTGCTCCCAGACTACCCAGCAGCACCTTCTTCAGCATGGTCCTCCTGGTCCTCTTCCTGGAGATCTACTCTAGAACAGTAGAACCAGGTCTCTAACACCCTAGAACCAGGTCTCTAACACTCTAGAACCAGGTCTCTAACACTCTAGAACCAGGTCTCTGAGTAACGGTCGTTGACATACAGAAGTTTCACCTAAACACAGATGAAGTCTATTCCAGAGTTCCTGGAGGGTGAAAGACAATGGTGTGTTTTCAAATAGGATGTTCAGCAGGATCTGTGGTTTACTGTCTGCATAATGAGCCCTTAAAAGCCCTCCCCAATTCCCACTGTAAAGTTTAATGATTACATTTTTTCAGAGGTGATGGACTTTGAAACACACACACACACTTGTTCACTGTTGCACATTGTCCAACCTCTGGAGAATCTTCCCAAAAAGTGGACGAGTGGTTTGATTGTACATCATGATTAATTTACCAGGCAGTTACCACAAACCAGTGTTGTGACTTCCTTTCTCTCCCTGTACTTTTCTTTCTCGGTTCAATTTGATTTTTTATTTGTTATTTCACCTTTATTTAACCAGGTAGGCTAGTTGAGAACAAGTTCTCATTTGCAACTGCGACCTGGCCAAGATAAAGCGTAGCAATTCGACTCATACAACAACACAGAGTTACACATGGAATAAACAAAACATACAGTCAATAATACAGTAGAACAAAAGAAAACAAAACGTCTATATAGTGAGTGCAAATGAGGTAAGTTAAGGAAATAAATAGGCCGTGGTGGCGAAGTAATTATAAAATCAAATCAAATGGATTTATATATATATAGCCCTTCGTACATCAGCTGATATCTCAAAGTGCTGTACAGAAACCCAGCCTAAAACCCCAAACAGCAAGCAATGCAGGTGTAGAAGCACGGTGGCTAGGAAAAACTCCCTAGAAAGGCCAAAACCTAGGAAGAAACCTAGAGAGGAACCAGGCTTTGTGGGGTGGCCAGTCCTCTTCTGGCTGTGCCGGGTGGAGATTATAACAGAACATGGCCAAGATGTTTAAATGTTCATAAATGACCAGCATGGTCCAATAATAATAAGGCAGAACAGTTGAAACTGGAGCAGCAGCACGGCCAAGTGGACTGGGGACAGCAAGGAGTCATCATGTCAGGTAGTCCTGAGGCATGGTCCTAGGGCTCAGGTCCTCCGAGAGAGAGAAAAAAAGAGAGAATGAGAGGATTAGAGAGAGCATACTTAAATTCACACAGGACACCGGATAGGACAGGAGAAGTACTCCAGATATAAGAAACTGACCCTAGCACCCCGACACATAAACTACTGCAGCATAAATACTGGAGGCTGAGACAGGAGGGGTCAGGAGACACTGTGGCCCCATCCGATGACACCCCCGGACAGGGCCATTACAATATTACAATATAGCAATTAAACACTGGAATGGTAGATTGGCAGAAGATGAATGTGCAGGTAGAGATACTGGGGTGCAAAGGAGCAAAATAAATAAATACCAATATGGGGATGAGATAGGTAGATAGATGGGCTGTTTACAGATGGGCTACGTTCAGGTGCAGTGATCTGTACGTGCTTAAAGCTAGTGAGGGAGATATGAGTCTCCAGCTTCAGAGATTTTTGCAATTCGTTCCAGTCATGGGAAGCAGAGAACTGAAGGGAAAGACGACCAAAGGAGGAATTGGCTTTGGGGGTGACCAGTGAGATATACGGTGGAGCAAAAAAGTATTTAGTCAGCCACCAATTGTGCAAGTTCTCCCACTTAAAAAGAAGAGAGAGGCCTGTAATTTTCATCATAGGTACACTTCAACTATGACAGACAAAATGAGAAAAAAAATCCAGAAAATCACATTGTAGGATTTTTAATGAATTTATTTGCAAATTATGGTGGAAAATAAGTATTTGGTCATTTGGTGCTGCTATGGTGACCAGTGAGCTGAGATAAGGCAGGGCTTTACCTAGCAGAGACTTGTAGATAACCTGTAGCCAGTGGATTTGGCGACGAGTATGAAGCGAGGGCCAACCAATGAGAGCTTACAGGTCGCAATGGTAGGTAGTGTATTGAGCTTTGGTGACAAAACGGATGGCACTGTGATAGACTGCATCCAGTTTGTTGAGAAGAGTGTTGGGGGCTATTTTATAGATGACATCACCAAAGTCGAGGATCGGTAGGATGGTCAGTTTTACGAGGGTATGTTTGGCAGCATGAGTGAAGGATGCTTTGTTGCGATATAGGAAGCCGATTCTAGATTTAATTTTGGATTGGAGATGCTTAATATGAGTCTGGAAGGAGTTTACAGTCTAACCAGACACCCAGGTATTTGTAGTTGTCCACGTATTCTAAGTCAGAGCCGTCCAGAGTAGTGATGCTGGACGGGCGGGCAGGTGCGGGCAGTGATCGATTGAATAGCATGCATTTAGTTGTATTTGCTTTTAAGAGCAGTTGGAGGCCACGGAAGGAGAGTTGTATGGCATTGAAGCTCGTCTGGAGGTTAGTTAACCCAGTGTCCAAGGAGGGGCCATAAGTATACAGAATGGTGTCGTCTGCGTAGAGGTGGATCAGAGAATCACCAGCAGCAAGAGCAACATCATTGATGTATACAGAAAAGAGAGTCAGCCCGAGAATTGAACCCTGTGGCACACCCATAGAGACTGTCAGAGGACCGGACAACAGTCCCTCCGATTTGACACACTGAACTCTGTCAGAGAAGTAGTTGGTAAACCAGGCGAGGCAATCATTTGAGAAACCAAGGCTGTCAATGTCAATGTAGTCATTGCAGAGCATCCATTTTCACTGGCAATATCATTTTTGGATTCTGGAAATATTGTGCTCAGGTCAGGTGGTACTGTTGGACTGGTAGGCTATGCATGGCACTTGTAAAACACTGAAACTGGACACTTTTATAAATAAACATGGCTATCTGGTGCACCCTAGTGGCCAATAGTATGCACTACGGGTCAAAACCAAAACAGAGCTGGGTTTATTTGACTTCCTGTAATGAAATGAGCCGTTTGCAAATAATGGTTTGTTGTGGATCCAATCATTATCTCACCTATTTCAATGCTTCTCTTAACATTGTCAGTGTTTAAAGTGATGGGGCATTCATAGTATGAGTCGGGCTGTCATTCAGATTGTCCCAGAATGCAAATCTGTACAGGTCCTTTTTATTTTCACTTTCAAGTCGGACAGATAACCTGACAGTAAGTACAGTAATGTCTTAAAATGTATCTATCTACAAGTTAACAGTTCGCTGTTTAAATTGTTTAAATGTGCGTTTCGCTGTAGCCTAGCTAGCCTAATATTGTGGATGAATAGGCTAATGCAAGGTTTTGTTTTAATGAATAGCACAGGTTTTGAATCTTGAGCTGAAATCGAAAGTAACATTAACTTTTACATTTGCAATGTCATGTCCACGCGTTCCTGTTGAATGTGTTGTACAGCTTTCGAATATGCATTATTGGGCTATTCACTTCAATAGAAATGTTACCGATGGATTCAATGAGTCATACTGTATCAAATCAATGCTCCACGTCGCCCCATTCGTTTTGCTACAATGTCGCCTGACTTAATTTCTTCCACCTGTAGGAAACTGCCGAATTTTTCTCAGGCGCGAGGATGACGACGTTATCTGTCACCATCCTGGTGCTCCTGCATGTATCATTTGCCCCATCTTTAGCGGCACAGCTTCCAGGAGACCATGATACCAACGACAAGTCTTCCTCACTTCTACCTCCCGTCGTCACTAATGGCCAACCTTTCCCCTGGGTCCACATGAGACTTCCTGAAACTGTCTCTCCAATCCACTATGACCTCCTCGTCCACCCTAACCTGACCAGCCTAGACTTCACCGGAGCGGTGCAGATTCAACTCCAGGTCTTCGAGGACACCTCTACCATCATCCTCCACAGCAAGGAACTCCAGATAGCTAAAGCTGAGCTCTTGGCACCGGAAGGTCCAGGGTCACTAGCAGTGTATGATCGGATCCCTTCTTTTTCTACAAGTGTTGGCATCAGGGTTGGAGTCAAATTACATTTAAATTCCAGTCAATTCAGGACCTACACTGAAATTCAAATGATTTTCAATGCTTTTCAAGGAGGACATTTTGGAATTGAAATTGGAATATGGGTTGACTTTCTGAATTGACTGGAATTCAAAATGGACTTGAACCCAAACCTGGTTGTCATGTGTATTTCTATTGATACTGATGTCTGTATCTGTGTTGATGGTAATTGGATTCATTGCTGATGTGGATGTGATTGTCGGTGCTTCTATGTAGCTACAACACCAATATAAAATTCCTAGTAACATTTGTTGCATGGCAATAAAGTTTTTCTTATTCTGATTTTTTTCAAGGCCTCTGCAGGTGTTGGAGTACCCAGCCTTCCACCAGCTAGCTCTGATGTCTAATGTGCTGCTGGTCAGAGGTGGGACGTACAAGGTTCGTCTGGAGTTCTCTGCCAACCTGTCTGACAGTTTCCACGGTTTCTACAAGAGCTCCTATCGCACAACCACGGGAGAGGTCAGGTAAGAATACGAACCATCAGGATTGGCCCTGGGCTGGACAGGTGGTCACCTAGAGCACTGAAAACGCACCTCAATCATTCTACAGTGCATTCCAAAAGAATATGCAGTGAAAGTGACCAGCCACTTAGAGTGATCAAATCGTCCATAGGCAGTGATGTAGTCACGTCACTAAACCTAGAGTCACGAGTCCCAAGTCCTTATGGTTCAAGTTCGAGTCACGCTGTCCCAAGTCCTTATGGTTCAAGTTCGAGTCACGCTGTCCCAAGTCCTTATGGTTCAAGTTCGAGTCACGCTGTCCCAAGTCCTTATGGTTCAAGTTCGAGTCACGCTGTCCCAAGTCCTTATGGTTCAAGTTCGAGTCACGCTGTCCCAAGTCCTTATGGTTCAAGTTCGAGTCACGCTGTCCCAAGTCCTTATGGTTCAAGTTCGAGTCACGCTGTCCCAAGTCCTTATGGTTCAAGTTCGAGTCACGCTGTCCCAAGTCCTTATGGTTCAAGTTCGAGTCACGCTGTCCCAAGTCCTTATGGTTCAAGTTCGAGTCACGCTGTCCCAAGTCCTTATGGTTCAAGTTCGAGTCACGCTATCCCAAGTCCTTATGGTTCAAGTTCGAGTCACGCTGTCCCAAGTCCTTATGGTTCAAGTTCGAGTCACGCTGTCCCAAGTCCTTATGGTTCCCAAGTCCTTATGTTCAAGTTCGAGTCACGCTGTCCCAAGTCCTTATGATTCAAGTTCAAGTTCGAGTCACGCTGTCCCAAGTCCTTATGGTTCAAGTTCGAGTCACGCTGTCCCAAGTCCTTATGGTTCAAGTTCGAGTCACGCTGTCCCAAGTCCTTATGGTTCAAGTTCGAGTCACGCTGTCCCAAGTCCTTATGGTTCAAGTTCGAGTCACGCTGTCCCAAGTCCTTATGGTTCAAGTTCGAGTCACGCTGTCCCAAGTCCTTATGGTTCAAGTTCGAGTCACGCTGTCCCAAGTCCTTATGGTTCAAGTTCGAGTCACGCTGTTCCAAGTCCTTATGGTTCAAGTTCGAGTCACGAATCGAGTCACGAGTCCCTTGGTAGTGCCAAAAGTAGATGTACAACTATTTTTTAAGTTGAAAATGTCATTCCAGTGTTGCACATTGGTAAGGCTAAATAGATAATACGTCTATCTAACATTTGCTGCTGTAGCTCGTATGTTGAATTATGCAATATATAGAGATATTCTGACAACAGTCACAACTGGTTGAGTCACGGGTCAGGAAAGTCTGAGTCCTTGAATCGAGTATTACAACACTGCTGAAAGGTGTGCCACTATAATGAATTACTCAATCATAAGCTTTACATGAATTTGTATATCTTAATTGTAAACAACCCTTTTTTTCTCTCCTCTGTCCTGTTAGATTGATGGCGTCCACTCAGTTTGAAGCGACCAGTGCCCGAGCAGCCTTCCCCTGTTTCGATGAGCCGGCGTTCAAAGCCAATTTCACCATCCAGATACGACGGGAGTCACGCCACATCGCCCTCTCCAACATGCCCAAGGTACCCTGGGAAACACCACGGGCTGCATCTCAATAGTCTCAAGGGTCTTTCTCTCCTAGTCACCATTCCTTCACTTGATATTGAGAAGATCTATTAACAGGTGATTTATAACAGATCTATTAACAGGTGATATATGACTGATCTATTAACAGGTGATATATAACAGATCTATTAACAGGTGATATATGACTGATCTATTAACAGGTGATATATGACAGATCTATTAACAGGTGATATATGACTGATCTATTAACATGTGATATATAACAGATCTATTAACAGGTGATATATAACAGATCTATTAACAGGTGATATATAACAGATCTATTAACAGGTGATATATGACTGATCTATTAACAGGTGATATATGACAGATCTATTAACAGGTGATATATGACTGATCTATTAACATGTGATATATAACAGATCTATTAACAGGTGATATATAACAGATCTATTACATTTACATTTAAGTCATTTAGCAGACGCTCTTATCCAGAGCGACTTACAAATTGGTGCATTCACCTTATGACATCCAGTGGAACAACCACTTTACAATAGTGCATCTAAATATTTTAAGGGGGGGGGTGAGAAGGATTACTTTATCCTATCCTAGGTATTCCTTAAAGAGGTGGGGTTTCAGGTGTCTCCGGAAGGTGGTGATTGACTCCGCTGTCCTGGCGTCGTGAGGGAGTTTGTTCCACCATTGGGGAGCCAGAGCATATTAACAGGATATATATAACAGATCTATTAACAGGTGATATCAAATCAAATCAAATCAAATGTATTTATATAGCCCTTCGTACATCAGCTGATATCTCAAAGTGCTGTACAGAAACCCAGCCTAAAACCCCAAACAGCAAACAATGCAGGTGTAAAAGCACTGATCTATTAACAGATTATTTATAACAGATCTATTAACAGGTGATATATAACAGATCTATTAACAGGTGATTTATAACAGATCTATTAACAGGTGATATATGACAGATCTATTAACAGGTGATATATAACTGATCTATTAACAGGTGATATATGACAGATCTATTAACAGGTGATATATAACAGATCTATTAACAGGTGATATATAACAGATCTATTAACAGGTGATATATGACAGATCTATTAACAGGTGATATATAACAGATCTATTAACAGGTGATATATAACAGATCTATTAACAGGTGATATATAACAGATCTATTAACAGGTGATATATAACAGATCTATTAACAGGTGATATATAACAGATCTATTAACAGGTGATAAACGGGGCAGATGAACGCAAAAAAATTCTATCCATTTAAGCGTTTTCACCATGTCGCTTTCATCTGTCAAGCCCCTTTATGAGCAAAGGGTTCAGAAACATCCCAAAGTACCCGTTTCTCCACACCGTTTGAATGCCAGGGAGAGGCAGGTGTCATAATGAACATATCCTCTACCTCTTCCCTCCACAGGTAAAGACAGTAGAGTTACCAGGTGGCGTGCTGGAGGACCACTTTGACACCAGCGTTAGGATGAGCACCTACCTGGTGGCCTTCATCGTCTCTGACTTCCAGTCTGTCAGCAAGACCACCAGTCACGGAGTCAAGGTGAGCAGGAAGTCCTCTCGTTGGTCAGATTGAAAGGGTAGCTTAAGATGCCCAACCTGCAAATAGAAATGAAGTGCATTGAATAACTTTCACGTGGAAAAGGGAGTTGTACCCTGTCTTGTTGATCAGGTTCTATCTGAAACCTTGTGCTACTTCTCTGTTTCACTGACTATGACTAGTTTATACATACACATCATTATAGCTCCCTAGTCCCTGCTGTGTGGAAGTGCTCAACAATATATTTACATGATTGACCTCTTCGGTATTGTCCTATCAGATCTCAGTGTATGCTGTACCAGACAAGATCAACCAGACAGACTTTGCCCTGAATGCTGCAGTCAGACTGTTGGACTTCTACGATGACTACTTTGACATCCCATATCCTCTACCCAAACAGGGTGAGTAGAACACAACGCACATACACTACGCACCACACATAGACTTACTGGGGTGCTTTTGGTAGCAGGAAGTGGCACTAGCTGACAGTTTATACTAATGTAGGTCTATGTTTAATAATGGTTTATACACATTTTTGTCAGTAGACCTTCAAATAAAGCATTTCCTGATGCATCCCTATGTGTTCCTCCCAGACCTGGCAGCTATCCCAGACTTCCAGTCGGGTGCGATGGAGAACTGGGGTCTGACCACATACCGAGAGGCTGGGCTGCTCTTTGACCCCAACAAGAGCTCCGCCTCTGACAAGTTAGGCATCACCATGGTGATCGCACATGAGCTGGCACACCAGGTAAGTGGGACTAACCTCTGTTGGTTCATCAATCAGATGCTTTGTCAGAATGTACAATACCTTCAGATAGTATTCCACATTTTGTCATGTTACAACCTGAATTCAAAACTGACAAAATCATTTTTTTCCTGGCCTATCTACACAATATCCCAAAAATGACAAAGGGAAAACAAGTTTTTAGAAATGTTTGCACATTTCTTGTAAATTAAATTAGGGCTGGGCGATATGTCCAAAATATCATATCACAGTATTCGTTTTAATGTATGATGGGTATTTGACAGTATTTTATGGTTTTTGAATAATACAAGTCCTAAATGTGCTTCCTCAGTAAGTTGTGAGTGACCCTAGGGTGGCAACACATACACAAGTGATTTCAATGGGCCTCTCTCCATTTTCATTGTTTTATACTGTTCAATTCAACTTAACCAAAAATACTTTTTTTGCATTTTCATCCATTTCCTGGCACTCATTTGAGATAATTTCCATGCTGCCACGTAGGGCTGCACGATATGGACAAATATTAACCAAATGTTGCAATTGCGATTTGACTTGCGATTTAGATCAAAACATTTGGTTGAACTGTTGGAATCATGAAAAAATAATAGTTATTCTAATTCTATAGTTAGAAGATAGTGGGCACTTTGAATACAATGTTGTTTGCCATGACAACCAATTGAAAATGCCAGGGAGGAGTTATTGTGACAGGATAGGAACCAAAGTGTTGGTCAGAGTTTCTTAGGGGACCCTATAATCTTTGGCTACATTAACCCACTAGAGTGTCAATCTTAAGCTACTTTTACATTGGATGCATCTCAATCCATCACATCCACCGGTATCGCACTTCTGCATCTGCAGTGAAAGGTGGGAGAGCTAAGAGCAGTGAGACATCTGCAGTGAAAGGTGGGAGAGCTAAGAGCAGTGAGACATCTGCAGTGAAAGGTGGGAGAGCTAAGAGCAGTGAGACATCTGCAGTGAAAGGTGGGAGAGCTAAGAGCAGTGAGACATCTGCAGTGAAAGGTGGGAGAGCTAAGAGCAGTGAGACATCTGCAGTGAAAGGTGGGAGAGCTAAGAGCAGTGAGACATCTGCAGTGAAAGGTGGGAGAGCTAAGAGCAGTGAGACATCTGCAGTGAAAGGTGGGAGAGCTAAAGGTGGGAGAGCTAAGAGCAGTGAGACATCTGCAGTGAAAGGTGGGAGAGCTAAGAGCAGTGAGACATCTGCAGTGAAAGGTGGGAGGTGGGTGAGACATCTGCAGTGAAAGGTGGGAGAGCTAAGAGCAGTGAGACATCTGCAGTGAAAGGTGGGAGAGCTAGAGCAGTGAGACATCTGCAGTGAAAGGTGGGAAGAGCAGTGAGACATCTGCAGTGAAAGGTGGGAGAGCTAAGAGCAGTGAGACATCTGCAGTGAAAGGTGGGAGAGCTAAGAGCAGTGAGACATCTGCAGTGAAAGGTGGGAGAGCTAAGAGCAGTGAGACATCTGCAGTGAAAGGTGGGAGAGCTAAGAGCAGTGAGACATCTGCAGTGAAAGGTGGGAGAGCATGAGACATCTGCAGTGAAAGGTGGGAGAGCTAAGAGCAGTGAGACATCTGCAGTGAAAGGTGGGAGAGCTAAGAGCAGTGAGACATCTGCAGTGAAAGGTGGGAGAGCTAAGAGCAGTGAGACATCTGCAGTGAAAGGTGGGAGAGCTAAGAGCAGTGAGACATCTGCAGTGAAAGGTGGGAGAGCTAAGAGCAGTGAGACATCTGCAGTGAAAGGTGGGAGAGCTAAGAGCAGTGAGACATCTGCAGTGAAAGGTGGGAGAGCTAAGAGCAGTGAGACATCTGCAAAGTGAGACATCTGCAGTGAAAGGTGGGAGAGCTAAGAGCAGTGAGACATCTGCAGTGAAAGGTGGGAGAGCTAAGAGCAGTGAGACATCTGCAGTGAAAGGTGGGAGAGCTAAGAGCAGTGAGACATCTGCAGTGAAAGGTGGGAGAGCTAAGAGCAGTGAGACATCTGCAGTGAAAGGTGGGAGAGCTAAGAGCAGTGAGACATCTGCAGTGAAAGAGTGGGAGAGCTAAGAGCAGTGAGACATCTGCAGTGAAAGGTGGGAGAGCTAAGAGCAGTGAGACATCTGCAGTGAAAGGTGGGAGAGCTGAGCAGTGAGACATCTGCAGTGAAAGGTGGGAGAGCTAAGAGCAGTGAGACATCTGCAGTGAAAGGTGGGAGAGCTAAGAGCAGTGAGACATCTGCAGTGAAAGGTGGGAGAGCTAAGAGCAGTGAGACATATCTGCAGTGAAAGGTGGGAGAGCTAAGAGCAGTGAGACATATCTGCAGTGAAAGGTGGGAGAGCTAAGAGCAGTGAGACATCTGCAGGTGAGAGAGCTAAGAGGTGAGACATCTGCAGTTAAAGGTGAGCTAAGAGCAGTGAGACATCTGCAGTGAAAGGTGGGAGAGCTAAGAGCAGTGAGACATATCTGCAGTGAAAGGTGGGAGAGCTAAGAGCAGTGAGACATATCTGCAGTGAAAGGTGGGAGAGCTAAGAGCAGTGAGACATATCTGCAGTGAAAGGTGGGAGAGCTAAGAGCAGTGAGACATATCTGCAGTGAAAGGTGGGAGAGCTAAGAGCAGTGAGACATCTGCAGTGAAAGGTGAGAGAGCTAAGAGCAGTGAGACATCTGCAGTTAAAGGTGAGAGAGCTAAGAGCAGTGAGACATCTGCAGTGAAAGGTGGGAGAGCTAAGAGCAGTGAGACATCTGCAGTGAAAGGTGAAAGGTGAGAGAGCTAAGAGCAGTGAGACATCTGCAGTTAAAGGTGAGAGAGCTGCAGTGAACATCTGCAGTGGTGAGAGCTAAGAGCAGTGAGACATCTGCAGTGAAAGGTGGGAGAGCTAAGAGCAGTGAGACATCTGCAGTGAAAGGTGGGAGAGCTAAGAGCAGTGAGACATATCTGCAGTGAAAGGTGGGAGAGCTAAGAGCAGTGAGACATATCTGCAGTGAAAGGTGGGAGAGCTAAGAGCAGTGAGACATATCTGCAGTGAAAGGTGGGAGAGCTAAGAGCAGTGAGACATCTGCAGTGAAAGGTGGGAGAGCTGGGAGAGCTAAGAGCTGAGACATCTGCAGTGAAAGGTGGGAGAGCAGTGAGACATCTGCAGTGAAAGGTGGGAGAGCTAAGAGCAGTGAGACATCTGCAGTGAAAGGTGGGAGAGCTAAGAGCAGTGAGACATCTGCAGTGAAAGGTGGGAGAGCTAAGAGCAGTGAGACATCTGCAGTGAAAGGTGGGAGAGCTAAGAGCAGTGAGACATCTGCAGTGAAAGGTGGGAGAGCTAAGAGCAGTGAGACATCTGCAGTGAAAGGTGGGAGAGCTAAGAGCAGTGAGACATCTGCAGTGAAAGGTGGGAGAGCTAAGAGCAGTGAGACATCTGCAGTGAAAGGTGGGAGAGCTAAGAGCAGTGAGACATCTGCAGTGAAAGGTGGGAGAGCTAAGAGCAGTGAGACATCTGCAGTGAAAGGTGGGAGAGCTAAGAGCAGTGAGACATATCTGCAGTGAAAGGTGGGAGAGCTAAGAGCAGTGAGACATATCTGCAGTGAAAGGTGGGAGAGCTAAGAGCAGTGAGACATATCTGCAGTGAAAGGTGGGAGAGCTAAGAGCAGTGAGACATATCTGCAGTGAAAGGTGGGAGAGCTAAGAGCAGTGAGACATCTGCAGTGAAAGGTGAGAGAGCTAAGAGCAGTGAGACATCTGCAGTTAAAGGTGAGAGAGCTAAGAGCAGTGAGACATCTGCAGTGAAAGGTGGGAGAGCTAAGAGCAGTGAGACATATCTGCAGTGAAAGGTGGGAGAGCTAAGAGCAGTGATACATATCTGCAGTGAAAGGTGGGAGAGCTAAGAGCAGTGAGACATATCTGCAGTGAAAGGTGGGAGAGCTAAGAGCAGTGAGACATATCTGCAGTGAAAGGTGGGAGAGCTAAGAGCAGTGAGACATCTGCAGTGAAAGGTGAGAGAGCTAAGAGCAGTGAGACATCTGCAGTTAAAGGTGAGAGAGCTAAGAGCAGTGAGACATCTGCAGTGAAAGGTGGGAGAGCTAAGAGCAGTGAGACATCTGCAGTGAAAGGTGAGAGAGCTAAGAGCAGTGAGACATCTGCAGTTAAAGGTGAGAGAGCTAAGAGCAGTGAGACATCTGCAGTGAAAGGTGAGAGAGCTAAGAGCAGTGAGACATCTGCAGTTAAAGGTGAGAGAGCTAAGAGCAGTGAGACATCTGCAGTGAAAGGTGGGAGAGCTAAGAGCAGTGAGACATATCTGCAGTGAAAGGTGGGAGAGCTAAGAGCAGTGAGACATATCTGCAGTGAAAGGTGGGAGAGCTGGGAGAGCTAAGAGCAGTGAGACATATCTGCAGTGAAAGGTGGGAGAGCTAAGAGCAGTGAGACATCTGCAGTGAAAGGTGGGAGAGCTGGGAGAGCTAAGAGCAGTGAGACATATCTGCAGTGAAAGGTGGGAGAGCTAAGAGCAGTGAGACATCTGCAGTGAAAGGTGGGAGAGCTAAGAGCAGTGTTTGTCAGACCATGAGACATTCCGAAAATCGGTCTTCACACGTAAACTTCTGTAGCGTCTGAATGGTTTGACCTACAAACTATTATGACAACTTTATGGGAAGGGGAGACTCGAGGGTCTCCCCTTTCCTCTATGACCCCTTGTCTGAAGTTAATTGGTACCGGGTTTTTTAAATGAATGGAGGTATGAAAGGATTTTTGTGCCTACCCCAAAAAAGGGGTTAAAATAATATATATATATATATTTACACACAGTACCAGTCAAAGTTTGGACAAACTTACTCATTACAGGGTTTTTCTTTATTTTTACTATGTTCTACATTGTAGAATAATAGTGAAGACATCAAAACTATGAAATAACACATATGGAATCATGTAGTAACCAGAAAAGTGTTAAATCAAAATCTATTTTATATTTGAGATTCTTCAAAGTAGCCACACTTTGCCTTGATGACAGCTTTGCACACTCTTGGCATTCTCTCAACCAGCTTCATGAGGTAGTCACCTGGAATGCATTTCAATTTACAAGTGTGCCTTGTTAAAAGGTCATTTGTTGAATGTATTATCTTAATGCGTTTGAACCAATCAGTTGTGTTGTGACAAGATAGCGGTGGTATACAGAAGATAGTCCTATTTGGTAAAAGACCAAGTCCATATTATGGTAAGAACAGCTCAAATAAGCAAAGAGAAATGACAGTCCATCATTACTTTAAGACATGAAGGTCAGTCAATGAGGAAAATTTGAACAACAGTCACAAAAACCATTGAGCACCATGATGAAACTGGCTCTCATGAGGACTGCCAAAGGAAAGGAAGACCCAGAGTTACCTCTGTTTAAGAGGATAAGTGCATTAGAGTTAACTGCACCTCAGAAATTGCAGCCCAAATAAATGCTTCACAGAGTTCAAGTAACAGACACATCTCAACATCAACTGTTCAGAGGAGATTGCGTGAATCAGGCCTTCATGGCCGAATTTCTGCAAAGAAATCACTACTAAAGGACACCAATAGGAAGAAGAGACTTGCTTGGGCCAAGAAACATGAGCTAATGACATTAAACAAGCGATGGTTATTAGACCGGTGGAAATCTGTTCTTTGGTCTGAAGAGTCAAAATTGTAGATATTTGGTTCCAACCGCCGTGTCTTTTGTGAGACGCAGAGCAGGTGAACGGATGATCTCTGCATGTGTGGTTCATACCGTGACGCATGGAGGAGGAGGTGTGTGGTTCCCACCGTGAAGCATGGAGGAGGAGGTGTGATGGTGTGGGGGTGCTTTGTTGGTGACACTTTCTGTGATTTATTTCGATTTCAAGGCATGCTTAACCAGCATGACTACCACAGCATTCTGTAGCGATACGCAAATAAAGAAAACCCTTGAATGTGTAGGTGTGTACAAACTTTTGACTGGTACTGTATGTATAACAATAAACTATTTCCTGTTTTGTTTTTTACAAGTATATCTCCTAGATTAAGGACAGACACTTCAAAACCTTGTTTCTCATTATTTATTTTTAAACTGTTCTTTTTGCCTTGTATGAATGTGTTATTCAATGCATTTCTTTCGGATTCAACTGTAAAGGCCGAGATCAATATTTGATCAAATCATTTTGGTATATATATATTTTTTATACCTAAAGGGGTCCTAAACTTCAAAATCAAATAGCTAAATGATTCATAGTATGACCATCTTAAAACAATTCCACATGTCAGTTTAGCACCTCCCCAATGTCTTAGACTCTAAACAATGAAATGTTTTCTCTTAGCTACTTCATGTAATGTAGCATTTTCATTCTTCACCTATGTTTGGGATTCAGAGATGAGGTAGTCATCTACATTTCCTGGGAGATTTCTTTGTTTTTTACCTAGTGTTTCGGTAACCTAGTAACTATCTTGTCCTAACCCTGTCTCTACTCCTGTTGTTCTAGTGGTTCGGTAACCTAGTGACTATCTTGTCCTAACCCTGTCTCCTCTCCTGTTGTTCTAGTGGTTCGGTAACCTAGTGACTATCTTGTCCTAACCCTGTCTCTACTCCTGTTGTTCTAGTGGTTCGGTAACCTAGTGACTATCTTGTCCTAACCCTGTCTCCTCTCCTGTTGTTCTAGTGGGTTGGTAACCTAGTGACTATCTTGTCCTAACCCTGTCTCTACTCCTGTTGTTCTAGTGGTTCGGTAACCTAGTGACTATCTTGTCCTAACCCTGTCTCTACTCCTGTTGTTCTAGTGGTTCAGTAACCTAGTGACCATGCAGTGGTGGAATGACCTGTGGCTCAACGAGGGCTTTGCAAAGTTCATGGAGTTTGTGTCAGTTAACATCACCAATCCTGAGCTGCAAGTGGTAAGCCTCTGTTTGCTTTTTAATATTCATTTTCTGAATTTCTTTTATTGATTTAGTATGAAATGAAAGAGTATAGTAGAGAGTTTGTATAGAAATGTACCTGAACAAATACTGAGCTAGTTGATAGGCAGGCTGCTGGATGTATGTGTAGGGAAATCAGGGTTGTTGTGATATCACTAACTGACAAATGACTTCTCTCTCTTTCTGTTTTCTCTCTGTCTCTCTCTCTCTGTCTCGCTGTCTCTCTCTCTATGTCTCTCTCTCTGTCTCTCTCTGTCTCTCTCTCTGTCTCTCTGTCTCTCTGTCTCTCTCTCTATGTCTCTCTCTATCTCTCTTTCTGTTTTCTCTGTCTCTGTCTCTCTCTCTGTCTCTCTGTCTCTCTGTCTCTTTCTCTGTCTCTCTCTCTGTCTCTCTGTCTCTCTGTCTCTCTGTCTCTCTCTCTCTATGTCTCTCTCTATCTCTCTTTCTGTTTTCTCTGTCTCTGTCTCTCTCTATGTCTCTCTATGTCTCTCTGTCTCTCTGTCTCTCTCTCTGTCTCCCTGTCTCTCTGTCTCTCTGTCTCTCTGTCTCTCTCTCTATGTCTCTCTCTATCTCTCTTTCTGTTTTCTCTGTCTCTGTCTCTCTCTCTGTCTCTCTGTCTCTCTCTCTATGTCTCTCTCTATCTCTCTCTCTGTTTTCTCTCTATATCTCTTTCTGTTTTCTCTCTATCTCTCCCTCTCTTTCTGTTTTCTCTCCCTGTCTCTCCCTCTCTCTCTCTCTCTCTCTCTCTCTCTCTCTCTCTCTCTCTCTCTCTCTCTCTTCCTCCCTTCCCCTCCCCCCTCAGAATGACTTCTTCCTAGGGAAGTGTTTTGAGGCGATGGAGGTGGATTCATTAAGCTCCTCCCACCCCGTTTCCAGCCAGGTGGACACTCCTACTCAGATCCAGGAGATGTTTGACGATGTCTCCTACGATAAGGTTAGACTCCCATTCTATCAATCTATCAATCAATCAACCAAGGTCTGACTCCTGTCCAGTCTATTCACTTCATGCTGACTATCCGTCAGACCTAGTTTCAAATACTTCACTGAAATGGAACCAATAGAAGAGCCCCAAAAGTGCAAACCCCCTTCACCTGAAACTCTAGACAAGCTAAAACAGACACTCAAAATACTAGAAAGATTTAAAATATGATCTGAACATAGGTTTGCTATCTCCTCTGAAAGTACTCCAGTCTAGTCAGTGAGTTGATTTCTGTGAATTCATGTGTTATTGTTTTTCCAGGGGGCGTGTATTCTGAACATGCTGAGAGACTTCCTGACCCCAGAGGCGTTTAAGATTGGTATTGTCCGTTACCTCAGACGTTACAGCTATCAGAATACCGTCAACAGCCATCTGTGGGAGAGCCTCACTAACGTGAGTGTTTATACACAGGGTCTGGAGGGTATGAGACAGGGTCAGGACAAGATATTTTGTTTTGCTGCTTTTTGTTCTATGTTGCTCTGTCTGTATGCTTTGTCTTGCTTGTCCTATGTTGCTATGTCTTGCTTGTTCTATGGTGCTATTGTCTATATTGTAATTGTTTTTAATAACCTGCCCAGGGACTGCGGTTGAAAATTAGCCGGCTGGCTAAAACCGGCACTTTTACTGAAACGTTGATTAATGCGCACTGTCCCTGTAAAAATAAACTAAACTAAACTAAACTATACAGCTGCCTGAGCTTCATACCCTTTTCACACTACTGAGTCGAACCCAATCAAGCCAATAATGTGTGTGTCTTAACAGATCTGCCAGTCAGATGATCTGGATGAGGGCAGACTGATAGACGATGGGTTCTGTTCTCAGGAAAAGGCCCAGTCTGGAGCTCCTGTAAGTCACAACACACCAGCAAACCCCTCCTACACACTGTCACAGTCAACCCACTGTCACAGTCAACACACTGTAACAGTCAACACACTTTCACAGTCAACCCACTGTAACAGTGTGCACACTAACAGTCAACACACTTTAACAGTCAACACACTGTAACAGTCAACACACTGTAACAGTCAACACACTTTCACAGTCAACCCACTGTAACAGTGTGCACACTAACAGTCAACACACTTTCACAGTCAACCCACTGTAACAGTCAACACACTGTAAAACACTTTCACAGTCAACTCACTGTAACAGTCATCACACTGTAACAGTGCACACTAACAGTCAACACACTGTAACAGTGCACACTAACAGTCAACACACTGTAACAGTCAACACACTGTAACAGTCAACACACCAACAGTCAACACACTTTATCAGTCAACACACTTTATCAGTCAACACACTACAACAGTCAACACACTGTAACAGTGCACACTAACAGTCAACACACTGTAACAGTCAACACACTGTAACAGTCAACACACCAACAGTCAACACACTTTATCAGTCAACACACTTTATCAGTCAACACACTACAACAGTCAACACACTGTAACAGTTAATGTCTTGTGGTGTTCATGTCCTGTGGGGTAATGTATCCTGTCCTGTGTCCTTCCTGGCTTGCTGTAGAAGTGGTACTCAGGTGACTGTGTCTGTGCGAGTGTGTTTGTGTTGTAGTAGTGGTACTCAGGTGACTGTGTGTGTGTGTTTGTGTTGTAGAAGTGGTACTCAGGTGACTGTGTGTGTGTGTTTGTGTTGTAGAAGTGGTACTCAGGTGACTGTGTCTGTGCGTGTGAGTTTGTGTTGTAGAAGTGGTACTCAGTTGACTGTGTCTGTGCGTTTGTGTTGTAGAAGTGGTACTCAGTTGACTGTGTCTGTGCGTGTGCGTTTGTGTTGTAGAAGTGGTACTCAGGTGACTGTGTCTGTGCGTGTGAGTTTGTGTTGTAGAAGTGGTACTCAGTTGACTGTGTCTGTGCGTTTGTGTTGTAGAAGTGGTACTCAGGTGACTGTGTCTGTGTGTTTGTGTTGTAGTAGTGGTACCCATTTGACTGTGTCTGTGTGTGTGTGTTTGTGTTGTAGAAGTGGTACTCAGTTGACTGTGTCTGAGCGTGTGAGTTTGTGTTGTAGAAGTGGTACTCAGTTGACTGTGTCTGTGCGTTTGTGTTGTAGAAGTGGTACTCAGGTGACTGTGTCTGTGTGTTCGTGTTGTAAAAGTGGTACTCAGGTGACTGTGTCTGTGTGTTCGTGTTGTAGAAGTGGTACTCAGGCGATCAGCTGGACGTGAGGGCCATCATGGACACGTGGACGCTGCAGGAGGGGTTTCCCCTGGTCACTGTAGAGGTCAGGGGTCGCCAGGTCAGACTCAGCCAGGAGAGATACCTCAAGACCGACGATCCCTCACAGACACACGGGTAAGATTAATTCCCAGTCCTTTCACATTTCCTGGTTTTATTGAACAGATGTCAGTGAGAGAGACTGTGTCCGGGGGCAGTGAGAGAGAATGTGTCCGAGGGCAGTGAGAGAGAATGTGTCCGAGGGCAGTGAGAGAGAATGTGTCCGAGGGCAGTGAGAGAGAATGTGTCCGAGGGCAGTGAGAGAGAATGTGTCCGAGGGCAGTGAGAGAGAATGTGTCCGAGGGCAGTGAGAGAGAATGTGTCCGAGGGCAGTGAGAGAGAATGTGTCCGAGGGCAGTGAGAGAGAATGTGTCCGAGGGCAGTGAGAGAGAATGTGTCCGAGGGCAGTGAGAGAGAATGTGTCCGAGGGCAGTGAGAGAGAATGTGTCCGAGGGCAGTGAGAGAGAATGTGAGAGAGAATGTGTCCGAGGGCAGTGAGAGAGAATGTGAGAGAGAATGTGTCCGAGGGCAGTGAGAGAGAATGTGAGAGAGAATGTGTCCGAGGGCAGTGAGAGAGAATGTGAGAGAGAATGTGTCCGAGGGCAGTGAGAGAGAATGTGAGAGAGAATGTGTCCGAGGGCAGTGAGAGAGAATGTGAGAGAGAATGTGTCCGAGGGCAGTGAGAGAGAATGTGAGAGAGAATGTGTCCGAGGGCAGTGAGAGAGAATGTGTCCGAGGGCAGTGAGAGAGAATGTGTCCGAGGGCAGTGAGAGAGAATGTGTCCGAGGGCAGTGAGAGAGAATGTGTCCGAGGGCAGTGAGAGAGAATGTGTCCGAGGGCAGTGAGAGAGAATGTGTCCGAGGACAGTGAGAGAGAATGTGTCCGAGGACAGTGAGAGAGAATGTGTCAGAGGGCAGTGAGAGAGAATGTCTCCGAGGACAGTGAGAGATACTGTGTCCGAGGGCAGTGAGAGAGAATGTGTCCGAGGGCAGTAGGGAGGATTTGAACCCTCTTTGACTGTGCAGTTGGAACTATATATCCAGGAAACATCATAGTTTCATTTCCTTTGTAGAGATGGTAGTTCAGGCTTGGTAATTAAGGTATAAGGTGAATAACCAAGTCATTCAATATTAACTCCTGACAACCCCCCACATGCAGCTTCCTGTGGCAGGTTCCTCTGACCTACATCACCAGCAGCTCCAGCACAGTGCATCGCTTCCTGCTCAAGACCAGGACAGGTAGGCGTCTCTGTCTGGGGTTTGTGACCTAACAGTTCTAGCATTAGTCTCGCCTGGTAACAGTATACGTAGTTACAGTATACTAACTAACTACGGCCCCCTTCTAGACGTGCTGTACCTACCAGAGGAGGTGGAGTGGGTCAAGTTTAACGTGGATATGAGTGGTTACTACATGGTCCATTACGAGGGGGAAGGCTGGCGTTCTCTGACCTCCCTGCTGCTGACCAATCACAGGGCTCTGAGCTCCAACGACCGCGCCTCCCTCATAAACAATGCCTTCCAATTGGTCAGGTCAGTCTGTCAACATAGTGTATAATATTGTAAAATGTTTTTTTTTCAATGTCGTTTTTTTATGTATAAATGCAACATTCAACGATTTCAACGATTTTACTGAGTTGCAGTTCATATGAGGAAATCAGTTAATTGAAATAAATGTATTAGGCCCTAATATATGTATTTCACATGACTGGGCAGGGGCGTAGCCATGGGTGGGCCTGGAAGGGCATAGGCCCACCCACTTGAGAGCCAGGCCCAGCCAATGGGAATGAGTTTTTCTCCACAAAAGGGCTTTATTACAGACAGAAATAGTCCTCAGTTTCATCAGCTCTCCGAGGGGCTGGTCTCAGACGATCCCGCAGGTGAAAAAGCTGTATGTGGAGACTCTGGGCCGGTGTGGTTACACGTGGTCTGAGGTTGTGAGGCTGGTTGGACGTACTACCAAATTCTCTAAAACGACATTGGAGGTGGCTTATTGTAGAGAAATGAACATTCAATTATCTGGCAACAGCTTTGGTGGACATTCATGCAGTCAGCATGTCAATTGCACGTTCCCTCGAAACCTGAGAGATCTGCGTCATTGTGTTATGTGACAAGTCTGCGCATTTTAGAGTGGCCTTTTATTGTCCATGTATAATGATCACGGTGTTTCATCAGCTTCTTGATATGCCACACCTGTCAGGTGGATAGATTACCTTGGTAAAGGAGAAATGCTCACTAACAGGGATGTAAACTAATGTGTGCACAACATTTGAGAGAATATTTTTTTTTGTGCGTATGGAACATTTTTGGGATCTTTTAATTCAGCTCATGAAACATGGGACCAACACTTTACATGTTGCGTTTATATTTGTGTTCAGTGTATTTATGGATGTCAAATTGTTGTGTTTAAAAGAGTTACTCCAATTTTTTTAAACAAACTCTTCCACATTTAAAAAAAAGAAATGTCTTGATTGGTTAGAATGGGCAAGGTACACAGGGCTGTTACGGCGACCATATTACAGTAATTTAAATATACCAATGTGTTTTCTTTAATTGAATTCCCTTTTTATGAGAATTTGTAAGATTCTTGGTTGCATAAAATAGACGGAGACCAGTCTTATCAATAATAGGTAACAGAATTTATTCTCTGAGGCGCTGCCACGTTACCACTAGCAACAGTTAATATACAATAACATGACGTCATTTCATTGCTTAACAGAATCCCCTCTCGACCGGGACAAAGGGAACTTTAAAAGTTCATTCTGACCCATTACATTACATTTACATTTAAGTCATTTAGCCCCCAGCACATACGGACTCTTATCCAGACATACACAGGACGACTTACAAATTGGTGCATTCACCTTATGACATCCAGTGGAACAGTCACTTTACAATAGTGCATACACAGGACACACAACACAACTGAGTTAACTTTTGACCCCTCAACATTATCGATCACCACTTAGCTGACAGTTCTAATTAACAGAAAACCTAGGAATGCACTCACTGTTTTATCTAAAACACCACAGAGCTCAGTTTCGTTGGTTCAACCATAGGTTAACTACCTTATCTGTTTACTTAATCCACAACACATTTCTTTCTGCCTAGTTGGAATGGTGTTCATTAACTTTAATTACTCCTTGTCCGTGTCACACAATCCCTTCTTATGAACTCATATTGTTAATCAGATATAATAAAACAGAGTATAAGTTTACTTAGTTACAGTTCCATTTAAAACGATTTGTTCAGTCATTTAATCATAATTTTCCTAACACCGCCACACCCGTCAGTCACGAATCATGACCGCAGTCACATTCCACATGGCCGTTGAGTCACGGTAACTAACTCCAAAACTGAGCTCTGATGCCGCTGATGGTAGCCTACCAAACTTACTAACGGCCAGTCGCTAACGGCCTGATACTCGGCGCTCTATTTTCCCTGTAATCAATCCAAATACTATCGAGAATCTAATCAAACTCTACATGACAGCCCTGGCATTCAGTTTGAGCAGACTGTTGCATAGCATAGCCAGCTCCTCATAGCTGGTTGATGCAGGGAATGAACCAAGGCAAGGAACAGCGTATGCATATCATAGTCGCAGGCATCACGATGTATCCTAGCCCATAGACCTATATGTTTTGATAAGGTTTGTATCACAATTAAAGTGGCAAAATAATTCTAAGCATAGCCTATAGGCATAGGACCCCTGGAACAGGGTTGGAGAGCACATAGCCTACAGAGTCGGAACAGGGTTGGAGAGCACATAGCCTACAGAGTTGTAGAGCACATAGCCTACAGGGTTGGAGAGCACATAGCCTACAGAGTCGGAACAGGGTTGGAGAGCACATAGCCTACAGAGTCGGAACAGGGTTGTAGAGCACATAGCCTACAGGGTTGTAGAGCACATAGCCTACAGAGTCAGAACAGGGTTGTAGAGCACATAGCCTACAGAGTCGGAACAGGGTTGGAGAGCACATAGCCTACAGAGTTGTAGAGCACATAGCCTACAGGGTTGTAGAGCACATAGCCTACAGAGTCAGAACAGGGTTGTAGAGCACATAGCCTACAGGGTTGTAGAGCACATAGCTTACAGAGTCGGAACAGGGTTGGAGAGCACATAGCCTACAGGGTTGGAGAGCACATAGCCTACAGGGTTGGAGAGCACATAGCCTACAGAGTCGGAACAGGGTTGGAGAGCACATAGCCTACAGAGTCGGAACAGGGTTGGAGAGCACATAGCCTACAGCGTTGGAACAGTGTTGGAGAGCACATAGCCTACAGGGTTGGAGAGCACATAGCCTACAGAGTCGGAACAGGGTTGGAGAGCACATAGCCTACAGGGTTGGAGAGCACATAGCCTACAGAGTCGGAACAGGGTTGGAGAGCACATAGCCTACAGGGTTGGAGAGCACATAGCCTACAGAGTCGGAACAGGGTTGGAGAGCACATAGCCTACAGGGTTGGAGAGCACATAGCCTACAGGGTTGTAGAGCACATAGCCTACAGAGTCGGAACAGGGTTGTAGAGCACATAGCCTACAGGGTTGGAGAGCACATAGCCTACAGAGTCGGAACAGGGTTGGAGAGCACATAGCCTACAGAGTCGGAACAGGGTTGGAGAGCACATAGCCTACAGGGTTGGAGAGCACATAGCCTATAGGGTTGGAGAGCACATATAGCCTACAGAGTCGGAACAGGGTTGGAGAGCACATAGCCTACAGGGTTGGAGAGCACATAGCCTACAGAGTCGGAACAGGGTTGGAGAGCACATAGCCTACAGGGTTGGAGAGCACATAGCCTACAGGGTTGGAGAGCACATAGCCTACAGCTTTGTAGGTTTGACGTGCCACTATTTAAAAGAGGTCACACTTTCTAACACTGCTATATTTATTGTTCAATTCTTAACATGAAGCACATTTAATCTGCTTTACAACCTGTGCAGCCTACCTGGCATATTAAAACGTAACCGCGGTGTGTGTGTGAATGAGAGACTGATGGAGTGTGCACAGCCTACCTGGCATATTAAAACGTAACCGCGGTGTTTTGAATGAGAGACTGATGGAGTGTGTGCAGCCTACCTGGCATATTAAAACGTAACCGCGGTGTGTGTTGAATGAGAGACTGATGGAGTGTGTGCAGCCTACCTGGCATATTAAAACGTAACCGCGGTGTGTGTTGAATGAGAGACTGATGGAGTGTGTGCAGCCTACCTGGCATATTAAAACGTAACCGCGGTGTGTGTGTGTGAATGAGAGACTGGTGGAGTGTGTGTAGCCTACCTGGCATATTAAAACGTAACCGCGGTGTGTGTGTGTGAATGAGAGACTGGTGGAGTGTGTGCAGCCTACCTGGCATATTAAAACATAACCGCGGTGTGTGTGTGTGTGTGAATGAGAGACTGATGGAGTGTGTGCAGCCTACCTGGCATATTAAAACGTAATCGCGGTGTGTGTGTGTGAGAGAGAGACTGATGGAGTGTGTGCAGCCTACCTGGCATATTAAAACGTAACCGCGGTGTGTGTGTGTGAATGAGAGACTGATGGAGTGTGTGCAGCCTACATGGCATATTAAAACGTAACTGCGGTGTGTGTGTGTGAATGAGAGACTGATGGAGTGTGTGCAGCCTACCTGGCATATTAAAACGTAACCGCGGTGTGTGTTGGATGAGAGACTGATGGAGTGTGTGCAGCCTACCTGGCATATTAAAACGTAACCGCGGTGTGTGTTGGATGAGAGACTGATGGAGTGTGTGCAGCCTACCTGGCATATTAAAACGTAACCACGGTGTGTGTTGGATGAGAGACTGATGGAGTGTGTGCAGCCTACGTAAGAAACAGAGAAGAGCCTTTCATGAGACTTTTTGATTTATTTTTTAAATTAGAGTGGCATCATGCAGCCTTGTATTATAGATCAAAACAACAGCCGAAGGGTTTGTATCACAACTAAAGTTACATTATAACTGTGAGCATATAGGAGGACGTGTTTCAACATAATCACTTTGTCCGCTCAACACAGAATAGTCACATGTGTGCTGTGCACTGCCTCGGAATTAGTTTGGGGGGGAAATATCCTTTCTATTTTATTCAGCTTTGTTCAATTGTGTTATTCTTACTATAAAATAATGGAAATTATAAACTAATCTTGTCTGCTAAATGAACTAGTGTAACCCACAGACATAAGGCATAGCCAGATCTCAGGACCTCACATAAGGACAACTCAGAGTATGTATTCTCTTCTTTTGAAGCATTTTAAATAGTGGATTATTGTGATGGTGTAGGCTATATTGAATGGGTTTATTAGACTTTTAAAAATGTACTGTAGATGTTCCAAAGATCCGCATCAGTGGCTTGTAGGCTAGTCCAAAGATGCATGACAGTTACAGGTTGACAATTTAATGACCGCCACAGTGGTGCGTATTCAAAATGTTTTTAAATTAGTTAGGTTAGACTTTGTACGCATTCAAAATATCTTCAGGTGAGTGGGTTGAGTGATCTTGTCTGTGTCCCCCAGAGTGGGTAAGGTAGGACTGGACACAGCCCTGGACCTGTCCCAGTATCTGTCCCTAATACCATGTCCCCGTTCTCCATTGTAGTGTTGGTAAGGTAGGACTGGACACAGCCCTGAACCTGTCCCAGTATCTGTCCCTAAAACCATGTCCCCGTTCTCCATTGTAGTGTTGGTAAGTTAGGACAGGACACGGCCCTGAACCTGTCCCAGTATCTGTCCCTAAAACCATGTCCCCGTTCTCCATTGTAGTGTTGGTAAGGTAGGACAGGACACAGCCCTGAACCTGTCCCAGTATCTGTCCCTAACACCATGTCCCTGTTCTCCATTGTAGTGTTGGTAAGGTAGGACTGGACACAGCCTTGGACCTGTCTCTGTATCTGTCCCTAACACCATGTCCCCTTTCTCCATTGTAGTGTTGGTAAGGTAGGACTGGACACAGCCCTGAACCTGTCCCAGTATCTGTCCCTAACACCATGTCCCCTTTCTCCATTGTAGTGTTGGTAAGGTAGGACTGGACACAGCCCTGAACCTGTCCCAGTATCTGTCCCTAACACCATGTCCCCTTTCTCCATTGTAGTGTTGGTAAGGTAGGACTGGACACAGCCCTGAACCTGTCCCAGTATCTGTCCCTAACACCATGTCCCCTTTCTCCATTGTAGTGTTGGTAAGGTAGGACTGGACACAGCCTTGGACCTGTCTCTGTATCTGTCCAAGGAGACAGACATCATGCCTGTCACCCAGGGTCTGGGGGAGCTGGTCCCTCTCTACAAACTGATGGAGAAGAGAGACATGGAGGGTCTGGAGAACCAGATGAAGGTAAGAGAGTCTGGTTCCTCTTCAGGTTTCTTTCTTCCAGAGTTTTTTGACGGAGCTTTTGTCACTGTGCTTCTGCTTGCGCTTCGGGGACTAGAGGTTGTGACAACTGTTGATGGATTTATCAAGGGCTTTATCAATACGTTTGATTGATGGATTGAATAGAGATATAATATCTGTTTGTCAGGGCTACATCGTGGAGCTGTTCCGGGGTTTGATAGACCGTCAGACGTGGAGTGACGAGGGCTCTGTTTCCCAGAGGGTTCTAAGGAGCTACCTGCTGCTGTTCGGTTCTGTCAGGAACCATCCCCCATGTGTCGCTACCGCCACACACCTCTTCAACAAGTGGAGGGCCTCCGACGGCAACATGAGGTCAGAGGTCAAACCATTCAATTCAATGAAAATAAACTTCTTTTTTTTTGTCCTGAAGGTAAAGAGAGAAAAGAAGGAGAGCATGCTAGAGTATTGGGACAACCCCCTCCCTCTCTCTTCGTCCTCAGTCTCCCCAGTGATGTCAGCTTGGCGGTGTTTGCCATTGGTGCTCGTGATCCCGAGGGGTGGGATTTCCTCTTTGAGAAGTACCGCCATTCGCAGCACACATCTGTCAAGAGCCGCATCAAGTCTGCCCTGTCCATCAGCCCTCTGCAACACAAGCTAAAGAGGTGGGTTAACATGAAGAACGCCTCAGAACTATCTCTCCCTCTTACAGCACTCAGAACTATCTCTCCTGCTTACAGTCCTCAGAACTATCTCTCCTGCTTACAGCACTCAGAACTATCTCTCCTGCTTACAGCACTCAGAACTATCTCTCCCTCTTACAGTCCTCAGAACTATCTCTCCCTCTTACAGTCCTCAGAACTATCTCTCCTGCTTACAGTCCTCAGAACTATCTCTCCCTCTTACAGTCCTCAGAACTATCTCTCCCTCTTACAGTCCTCAGAACTATCTCTCCTGCTTACAGCACTCAGAACTATCTCTCCCTCTTACAGTCCTCAGAACTATCTCTCCCTCTTACAGCACTCAGAACTATCTATCCTGCTTACAGTCCTCAGAACTATCTCTCCCTCTTACAGCACTCAGAACTATCTCTCCTGCTTACATCACTCAGAACTATCTCTCCCTCTTACAGCACTCCGAACTATCTCTCCCTCTTACAGCACTCCGAACTATCTCTCCTGCTTACATCACTCAGAACTATCTCTCCCTCTTACAGCACTCAGAACTATCTCTCCCTCTTACAGCACTCATAACTATCTCTCCCTCTTACAGTCCTCATAACTATCTCTCCCTCTTACAGTCCTCATAACTATCTCTCCTGCTTACAGCACTCAGAACTATCTCTCCTGCTTACATCACTCAGAACTATCTCTCCCTCTTACAGCACTCAGAACTATCTCTCCCGCTTACATCACTCAGAACTATCTCTCCCTCTTACAGCACTCAGAACTATCTCTCCCTCTTACAGCACTCCGAACTATCTCTCCTGCTTACAACACTCATAACTATCTCTCCTGCTTACAGTCCTCAGAACTATCTCTCCTGCTTACATCACTCAGAACTATCTCTCCCTCTTACAGCACTCAGAACTATCTCTCCTGCTTAGTCCTCAGAACTATCTCTACTGCTTACAGTCCTCAGAACTATCTCTCCCTCTTACAGTCCTCAGAACTATCTCTCCCTCTTACAGCACTCAGAACTATCTCTACTGCTTACAGTCCTCATAACTATCTCTCCCTCTTACAGCACTCCGAACTATCTCTCCTGCTTACAACACTCATAACTATCTCTCCTGCTTACAGTCCTCAGAACTATCTCTCCTGCTTACATCACTCAGAACTATCTCTCCCTCTTACAGCACTCAGAACTATCTCTCCCTCTTACAGCACTCAGAACTATCTCTCCTGCTTAGTCCTCAGAACTATCTCTACTGCTTACAGTCCTCAGAACTATCTCTCCCTCTTACAGTCCTCAGAACTATCTCTCCCTCTTACAGCACTCATAACTATCTCTCCTGCTTACAGTCCTCATAACTATCTCTCCCTCTTACAGTCCTCATAACTATCTCTCCTGCTTACAGTCCTCATAACTATCTCTCCTGCTTTCATCACTCATAACTATCTCTCCTGCTTACAGTCCTCAGAACTATCTTTACATTTACATTTAAGTCATTTAGCAGACGCTCTTATCCAGAGCGACTTACAAATTGGTGCATTCACCTTATGACATCCAGTGGGACAGTCACTTAACAATAGTGCATCTAAAACTTAGGGGGGGTGGGGTGAGAGGGATTACTTATCCTATCCTAGGTATTCCTTAAAGAGGTGGGGTTTCAGGTGTCTCCGGAAGGTGGTGATTGCTTGCAGTCCTCATAACTATCTCTCCTGCTTTCATCACTCATAACTATCTCTCCTGCTTACAGTCCTCCTGCTTACAGTCCTCAGAACTATCTCCTGCTTACAGCACTCCGAACTATCTCTCCTGCTTACAGCACTCCGAACTATCTCTCCTGCTTACAGTCCTCATAACTATCTCTCCTGCTTACAGTCCTCATAACTATCTATCCTGCTTACAGTCCTCAGAACTCTCTCCCTCTTACAGTCCTCAGAACTATCTCTCCTGCTTACAGTCCTCAGAACTATCTCTCCTGCTTACAGTCCTCAGAACTATCTCTCCCTCTTACAGTCCTCAGAACTATCTCTCCCTCTTACAGTCCTCAGAACTATCTCCCTCTTACAGTCCTCAGAACTATCTCTCCTGCTTACAGTCCTCATAACTATCTCTCCTGCTTACAGTCCTCATAACTATCTATCCTGCTTACAGTCCTCAGAACTCTCTCCCTCTTACAGTCCTCAGAACTATCTCTCCTGCTTACAGTCCTCAGAACTATCTCTCCTGCTTACAGTCCTCATAACTATCTCTCCTGCTTACAGTCCTCATAACTATCTATCCTGCTTACAGTCCTCAGAACTCTCTCCCTCTTACAGTCCTCAGAACTATCTCTCCTGCTTACAGTCCTCAGAACTATCTCTCCTGCTTACAGTCCTCATAACTATCTCTCCTGCTTACAGTCCTCATAACTTGCTGCTCTGCTTTCTTGCTGCTCTGTATTGCATTAAAACCTCTAAAAGTCTAAACCTTTGAGGTGGGGTCACACCATGGATCCTTTAGCTATTTGATTTAGAATTTTAGGACCCCGGTAGGTACTTAAAAAAATGAGAATTTGGGCTTTACTACTATAGCCAATAGAAATACACTGAATAACATTAATAAATGGGAAAACAGACGGTCCAGAATAAAGATAAGGAATAACGTTTTCAATTGTCTGTCCTAAATCTATATCACATATTTAACCCCTTTTATGTTGGCTCAAAACGACCTTCATACTTCCATAAATGTTTTAAACTGATACGGTTACCTTCAGACGAGTCCCGGGGGGGTTTGTGGGCGTCGTAGAGCAAAACGGAGAACGCCATCGTGTTCGTGAGAGTCTCGCCGTTACGTGGCGCTTACGTTTTCATGAGAAGACTGTTTTGCGGGATGTCTCCTGGTCTGACAAACAACGCTTTCGCTCTGCCACTTCGCATAGCAGATGCGGTGGTTTGACCTCTCCCTCACACCCCCTGTGTCTCTCCCCCCCAGGTTAATGGAGCAGAGTCTTGCGGGCGAGGTGATGAAGACTCAGGACCTTCCTCATGTGGTCATCTCTGTCAGCAGGAACCCCAAAGGGTACAAGCTGGCCTGGGACTTCCTCAGACACAACTGGCACACACTGGTGAAGAAGTGAGTCTGATGATCTTACGCCGTGGTTATACTAGAAACTACCTTGTAGTAAGGAATCACCAAGATCTCCCCTCATGGTGTTGTCTTCAGAACAGCATGCAAAGTGGAACTGTTGGCTGTTAGCCTGTCCAGCATGGTGTCAGAACTAGCTAGCAAAACCCTCCCTCTGATTGATTATTATCTGGTTGCGTTGCTGATCATTTGCATAAAGTTGTCATTTTCTTTTCGAGGTGTCTGTATACCTAACCCCCATGATCTTTTGACCTGTAGGTTTGACCTGGGGTCCCACTCTATCTCAGGCATGGTGACCGGTGTGACCAACCAGTACTCCACCAGGGAGATGCTGGACGAGGTAAGAGTCTGTCTTCTCTGGTGTTTGATAATACCGCTACTATTACCTTATGTTATGTAGCTATATAGTTTTTGTCAGCTGTAATAACTACAGAATTCAAAAGGCACTCAAATGTTTCCCTCATAATAACTACCCTACTGTTAGTATATTACTGTCTGCGTGTTCATAGGCCCACATTTAGCTGTGTATAATAGTTGTGTTCAAGATCTATTGTAAGCAGTCTGCCCATGTCTCCTCCCCCCCAGGTTCGCAGGTTCTTTGACTCTCTGTCTGAGGAGACAGGTTCTGGTCTGAGGTGTATTCAGCAGACGTATGAGAGCATTGAAGAGAACATCCGCTGGATGGAGCAGCACCTGCCCCAGCTAAAGGCCTGGCTGGACAGACAGGCCCAGGGAGCCAGGACAGAGACACAGGGCCACGAGGATCTATAGGCCTTCTATGCAGTACAGGGCAGGGAGGGGTCTAGAGCAGGGTTCCCCATCTAGCGGGATGAATTTGGCCCGTAGCTGGTTTTATTTGGCCTCCCCAAGTTCTGAGAATTTTTTTATTTTTTATTGTTGGGACATAAAATATTAAAAACACCAGGAAATCAACCAGCTGATTTTAATTTAAGAAATCTGTTCCAAAGTATTATCACGCATAATAGGGAGACACGTGATCGTATACAAATGTAAGCAAGGTTTGAAATGATCATGTTTTCGTCAAACATATCTGTTTGGGCTTCTTGCGGTCTACAAATGATTTGTAATTATGCACCGGCTCCCCCACTCAAGAGAAATCATCCCGCGGCTGAATCTCGTTGATAATCCCTGGTCTAGATCGCAGAATGATTATGGCTGTGTTTGAGAGCATCAAAACCGGGATGAATTATGCGGAAATAGTGACTAACTGATGTAGAAATAACATTGAGTAGTTATTTATGATGCAAGATGATTTGTAAATTAGTCAATCTCGACTCACCTTTAAAGAATAATATTTCCAGTGTTGCTAACACTGGATATTACATTGATGTCTGAGACAAAGGTTGGCACAAGGTTAAGACCCTAAACTATTTTTTTTTCATCTTCGGCAAATTTATACATTTACATTACATTTAAGTCATTTAGCAGACGCTCTTATCCAGAGCGACTTACAAATTGGTGCATTCACCTTATGACATCCAGTGGAACAGTCACTTTACAATAGTGCATCTAAATCTTAAAGGGGGGGGGGGTGAGGGAATACTTATCCTATCCTAGGTATTCCTTAAAGAGGTGGGGTTTCAGGTGTCTCCGGAAGGTGGTGATTGACTCCGCTGTCCTAGCGTCGTGAGGGAGTTTGTTCCACCATTGGGGGGCCAGAGCAGCGAACAGTTTTGACTGGGCTGAGCGGGAGCTGTACTTCCTCAGTGGTAGGGAGGCGAGCAGGCCAGAGGTGGATGAACGCAGTGCCCTTGTTTGGGTGTAGGGCCTGATCAGAGCCTGGAGGTACTGAGGTGCCGTTCCCCTCACAGCTCCGTAGGCAAGCACCATGGTCTTGTAGCGGATGCGAGCTTCAACTGGAAGCCAGTGGAGAGAACGGAGGAGCGGGGTGACGTGAGAGAACTTGGGAAGGTTGAACACCAGACGGGCTGCGGCGTTCTGGATGAGTTGAAGGGGTTTAATGGCACAGGCAGGGAGCCCAGCCAACAGCGAGTTGCAGTAGTCCAGACGGGAGATGACAAGTGCCTGGATTAGGACCTGCGCCGCTTCCTGTGTGAGGCAGGGTCGTACTCTGCGGATGTTGTAGAGCATGAACCTACAGGAACGGGTCACCGCCTTGATGTTGGTTGAGAACGACAGGGTGTTGTCCAGGATCACACCAAGGTTCTTAGCGCTCTGGGATCCTCACCTCAACTTTAAAACAGACGTGTCTACGACTCAGTTTGTCATTTGTTTGTGTGATGAATTTATTATACAATACTGTCAGCATAAATATGTGTGAGCCTTTTAAAAATATTTATAAAGGTTAAAGGTTGTCCCCACTTCTTAGGGGATCATAACCACCAGGAGATTTTCTCCACATAAGCGTTACCTTGGTTACTGTTCCCTGGAAACAGCCCAGTCCTGCATCTCGGAGGAGGCTCTTTCTATTGCATTTGTTGTCTCACTTGTGTTGTGTGTTTTTGCTGATCTTGGTGTGTTTTTGTTGCATTTATGATGTAATGATTTGGCTTCGTAATGTCTCAATGCAGTACATGCACTGATCTCAGATGCCCTTCTGGCGCTTTTTTTTGTTTTTTGCCTGTGTGTTTTTCAGATTTTGTGAGAATTAAAATGTTGACAAGAATCTGTATTTTGTTAAAATACTAAAATGAAAAATATTGATTGTAAAACTCTGTCATTTAATGGAAGGCTCTGGCTAAGAGATGGGGACAGACAGACGAGTCAAAATAAATAGAGAACATACAATAAGATCTCTACAAAAGAGCTGAAGTTTATTGAAAAGGTTTGGTCCATTTTATGCTGCTGCCAGAGCCAACCGGTGATATCGATGCGCAGAGTTTCAGCAGTTCCATCTCAATCCAACCATCATTGAGGTAAAGTCAGTCCTCTAGCTTTAGATGTCAGCCTGGATACAGGACAACTCCAAGATCAACTCCAAGCAATACGGCCAAAGTCAATTCCAAATTTCCTAGCAACACAACTCCAGAGGTAAATTCCGTAAGGGCCCAAAGCACTGAAGGCCCTCCAAATTAGTAAACATCTTTAAAGTGTGTGCAGGTATATTGGCACTTGTCTTGAGGTTTCCCATAAGTCCTACATCGTCCTCTACTTTTGACCAGAGCATCTCAGGGGGCACTGCGGCTGTGGATGCAAGAGGGGCAGCAGTGCAGCGTGTCGTGGATGAACAGGTCACACTCCACGCAGAACACACTGTTACACGACGGACATATGAACACACTCTTGTCCTTCAGCTCCCCCTGGCAGGCTTCACAGAACCTCTCTGTGTGGTGCAGCAGCAGAGGACTCTCCTGGAAGGCCTCCAGGGGGAAGAGGTGGTGGAAGGATCGGGCCAGGTGAGGAGCGGAGACTAGTGTCAGCCCTGGGGGAACAGACACACTTTAGTCACGTCTGTCGTAGCACACACACACACTTTAGTCACGTCTGTCGTAGCACACACACACACTTTAGTCACGTCTGTCGTAGCACACACACACACTTTAGTCAAGTCTGTCGTAGTACACACACACACACACTTTAGTCACGTCTGTAGTAGTACACACACACACTTTAGTCACGTCTGTAGTAGTACACACACACACTTTAGTCACGTCTGTAGTAGTACACACACACACTTTAGTCACGTCTGTAGTAGTACACACACACACACACTTTAGTCACGTCTGTAGTAGTACACACACACACTTTAGTCACGTCTGTAGTAGTACACACACACACTTTAGTCACGTCTGTAGTAGTACACACACACACTTTAGTCACGTCTGTAGTAGTACACACACACACTTTAGTCACGTCTGTAGTAGTACACACACACACTTTAGTCACGTCTGTAGTAGTACACACACACACTTTAGTCACGTCTGTAGTAGTACACACACACACTTTAGTCACGTCTGTCACGTAGTACACACACACACTTTAGTCACGTCTGTTGTAGTACACACACACACACACACTTTAGTCACGTCTGTAGTAGTACACACACACACACTTTATCACGTCTGTTGTAGTACACACACACACTCACACACACTTTAGTCACGTCTGTTGTAGTACACACACACTTTAGTCACGTCTGTTGTAGTACACACACACACACTTTAGTCACGTCTGTCGTAGTACACACACGGGTCATCTCAATGTATGTACGCAGAAGGTATTTCCCAAAATGCATTCCTCCCGAAGTGTACACTTGTTCACTTCCTGATATGAAAGAAAATTATTGCTTTGAGAAATTCCCTCTAGCCCGTGTCTACAGCAAACCAATGCATTAAGATGTGGGAAATAGTAAACAAGTGAAGAAGGAGAGACACCACACACCACACTTAAACACTCAGCTAGACACCACACTTAAACACTCAGCTAGACACCACACTTAAACACTCAGCTAGACACCACACACTAGACTTAAACACTCAGCTAGACACCACACACTAGACTCAAACACTCAGCTAGACACCACACACTAGACTTAAACACTCAGCTAGACACCACACTTAAACACTCAGCTAGACACCACACACTAGACTCAAACACTCAGCTAGACACCACACCACACTCAAACACTCAGCTAGACACCACACTTAAACACTCAGCTAGACACCACACACTAGACTTAAACACTCAGCTAGACACCACACACTAGACTTAAACACTCAGCTAGACACCACACTTAAACACTCAGCTAGACACCACACACTAGACTCAAACACTCAGCTAGACACCACACCACACTCAAACACTCAGCTAGACACCACACCACACTCAAACACTCAGCTAGACACCACACACTAGACTTAAACACTCAGCTAGACACCACACTTAAACACTCAGCTAGACACCACACACTAGACTCAAACACTCAGCTAGACACCACACACTAGACTCAAACACTCAGCTAGACACCACACCACACTCAAACACTCAGCTAGACACCACACACTAGACTTAAACACTCAGCTAGACACCACACTTAAACACTCAGCTAGACACCACACTTAAACTCTCAGCTAGACACCACACTTAAACACTCAGCTAGACACCACACACTAGACTTAAACACTCAGCTAGACACCACACACTAGACTTAAACACTCAGCTAGACACCACACTTAAACACTCAGCTAGACACCACACTTAAACACTCAGCTAGACACCACACTTAAACTCTCAGCTAGACACCACACTTAAACACTCAGCTAGACACCACACACTAGACTTAAACACTCAGCTAGACACCACACCACACTCAAACACTCAGCTAGACACCACACACTAGACTTAAACACTCAGCTAGACACCACACACTAGACTTAAACACTCAGCTAGACACCACACTTAAACACTCAGCTAGACACCACACTTAAACACTCAGCTAGACACCACACTTAAACACTCAGCTAGACACCACACTTAAACACTCAGCTAGACACCACACTTAAACTCTCAGCTAGACACCACACACTAGACTTAAACACTCAGCTAGACACCACACCACACTCAAACACTCAGCTAGACACCACACACTAGACTTAAACACTCAGCTAGACACCACACACTAGACTTAAACACTCAGCTAGACACCACACTTAAACACTCAGCTAGACACCACACTTAAACACTCAGCTAGACACCACACACTAGACTTAAAACACTCAGCTAGACACCACACTTAAACACTCAGCTAGACACCACACACTAGACTTAAACACTCAGCTAGACTTCACAGTCAGCTAGGCACCACAGACTTCACAGTAAGCTAGGCACCACGTACCACAGACTTTACACTCGACAGGTAGCTCCGTGTACTTGGCCTGGCACTGTGGACAGAAGTACCCTCCCATAGACAGACCGGGACCACCACTAGTGCTGTCCAGGTGGGCCTGGCTGAAAGAAGGCTTGGCATCCTGGTCTGATATAGAGGCTATGGTGTGCTGGGGGAAACCTGGAGGGACAGAGAATAGAAACACTGGAGCTCAGAAATAACGTTGTGTGGTTAGGACTGAGCCAGTCTATGTGCTGAAGCTCTATGTGTGTCTGACCCATGCGTATGAGGGAACACTCGGAGGAGGAGGTAGCAGGAGGAGGCTTCACATGAAACATCAGCAGCTCCCTGAAGTGGCTCTCATCCAGGATCACATGGTACGACCCCCCGGTCTCTCTGGTGAGCACCGTGCAGACACGCACCTCGGCTGACAGGCCAATCACAGACACACGGATCTTCAGAGCCTTCAGAGTCTGATGGAGAACAGAGAAAACACCAGAGATGTGAAATGTGAGGCACCAGTGAGAGATCAGGGCGAGATCAGGGAGAGATCAGAGATATGAAAAGGGAGACACCGGTGAGAGATCAGTGAGAGATCTGGGACAGATCAGATATATGAAATGGGAGACACCAGTGAGAGATCTGGGAGAGATCAGGGAGACAAGGAGAAAGATCACATAGAAACTACACCAGAGTTTCAACATGAGACAAAACACCAGAGAAAAACATCTGGGGGAAGTGAGAGATAAAATGATTAACCTTTATTTAACCTGGCAAGTCAGTTAATAAGAACAAATTCTTATTTACAATGACGGCCTACACCGGCCAAACCCGGACGCCGCTGCCGTATGGCCCAATCACGGCCGAATGTGATACAGCCTGGATGTAAGTGACAGAGACAGACAGATCTGCTGTTACCTTGACCAGCTCGTAGATGTTAGCTGGGTCACATGTGGTGAGACTACTGAAGATGATGAGGACTTCTCTGCTGCTGTGGCCTGGCATGTGTCTGAGGAGAGACAGAGGGTGATGGTGAAAAGACAAATTGGATCATACATCTTGGGACAAAATAAAAGTATATGGATATACCACCACACACACACACACACACACACACACACACACACACACACACACACACACACACACACACACACACACACACACACACACACACAGGAAGCATACTTGAGAGTCTGCATGGCCAGGCTGAGGGAGTTATATAGAGAGGGTTCTCCTCCACACGTAGAGTCCTTTGCTTTCTTCAGGGCATCAATGTGCTTCTTTGGGTTCCCTGTGGATAGAATAACAGCACTGTCAGCAGAACTGTAACCAGCACACAACTAACATGCACTCTCAAAACACCAGCAAGCCACAAACGTTAATGCCTACAATGGAAAATAAATCTATACAAATTAAAACTATTTTAAACATGCAACAAAAACAAAAAAAGTACAGCACTTATATATTGAATAAACTTAGGGGAAATTGGGACACCTCGTAGAATGACCCAAGGCGGACCTCTCACCTGCCAGGTCAGTCAGCTTCTCCGCTCTCTTGTTCTTTGTGGTGATGATGCCCACCTGAAGAGGAGACCATAGGAGGGACTAAGTTCTCTTAGCTTACTAGACCATATAGTGGGAGGAGGACAACACACCGTTGCTGACGTAGCAATCCATCAAAAGTATTTCATGAAGCACCTTTTTACATCCGGAGGTGTTTTACAGACACCCTGCCTAGAACCCCAAAGAGCAAGCAATTTTTTTTTTTTTTTACCTTTATTTAACCAGGCAAGTCAGTTAAGAACATATTCTTATTTTCAATGACAGCCTGGGAACAGTGGGTTAACTGCCTGTTCAGGGGCAGAACGACAGATTTGTACCTTGTCAGCTCAAACCCCCGAGTTCAGAGTTCAGCTCGGGGGTTTGAACTCGCAACCTTCCGGTTACTAGTCCAACGCTCTAACCACTAGGCTACGCTGCCGCAGAGGTATCTGTGGCTAGAAAAAAAAACTCCCTAGAAAGGCTGGAACCTGGGAAGAAACCTAGAGAGGAACCAGGCTCCAAGGGCTGCTTACATTGACAAACACTCAGGAACAAATGACAGTGGGATAACAAAACCCACTCTAATTGAATGGTGGAACGAGGGCCTACCTGACTGATGGGGTTCTGGTGGAACGAGGGCCTACCTGACTGATGGGGTTCTGGTGGAACGAGGGCCTACCTGACTGATGGGGTTCTGGTGGAACGAGGGCCTACCTGACTGATGGGGTTCTGGTGGAACGAGGGCCTACCTGACTGATGGGGTTCTGGTGGAACGAGGGCCTACCTGACTGATGGGGTTCTGGTGGAACGAGGGCCTACCTGACTGATGGGGTTCTGGTGGAACGAGGGCCTACCTGACTGATGGGGTTCTGGTGGAACGAGGGCCTACCTGACTGATGGGGTTCTGGTGGAACGAGGGCCTACCTGACTGATGGGGTTCTGGTGGAACGAGGGCCTACCTGACTGATGGGGTTCTGGTGGAACGAGGGCCTACCTGACTGATGGGGTTCTGGTGGAACGAGGGCCTACCTGACTGATGGGGTTCTGGTGGAACGAGGGCCTACCTGACTGATGGCGTTCTGGTGGAACGAGGGCCTACCTGACTGATGGCGTTCTGGTGGAACGAGGGCCTACCTGACTGATGGCGTTCTGGTGGAACGAGGGCCTACCTGACTGATGGCGTTCTGGTGGAACGAGGGCCTACCTGACTGATGGGGTTCTGGTGGAACGAGGGCCTACCTGACTGATGGGGTTCTGGTGGAACGAGGGCCTACCTGACTGATGGGGTTCTGGTGGAACGAGGGCCTACCTGACTGATGGGGTTCTGGTGGAACGAGGGCCTACCTGACTGATGGGGTTCTGGTGGAACGAGGGCCTACCTGACTGATGGGGTTCTGGTGGAACGAGGGCCTACCTGACTGATGGGGTTCTGGTGGAACGAGGGCCTACCTGACTGATGGGGTTCTGGTGGAACGAGGGCCTACCTGACTGATGGGGTTCTGGTGGAACGAGGGCCTACCTGACTGATGGGGTTCTGGTGGAACGAGGGCCTACCTGACTGATGGGGTTCTGGTGGAACGAGGGCCTACCTGACTGATGGGGTTCTGGTGGAACGAGGGCATACCTGACTGATGGGGTTCTGGAGGAACGAGGGCCTACCTGACTGATGGCGTTCTGGTGGAACGAGGGCCTACCTGACTGATGGGGTTCTGGTGGAACGAGGGCCTACCTGACTGATGGCGTTCAGGTGGAACGAGGGCCTACCTGACTGATGGCGTTCAGGTGGAACGAGGGCCTACCTGACTGATGGCGTTCAGGTGGAACGAGGGCCTACCTGACTGATGGGGTTCTGGTGGAACGAGGGCCTACCTGACTGATGGCGTTCTGGTGGAACGAGGGCCTACCTGACTGATGGCGTTCTGGTGGAACGAGGGCCTACCTGACTGATGGGGTTCTGGTGGAACGAGGGCCTACCTGACTGATGGGGTTCTGGTGGAACGAGGGCCTACCTGACTGATGGGGTTCTGGTGGAACGAGGGCCTACCTGACTGATGGGGTTCTGGTCAAAGTATTCCTCGACAAAATATTCCACCAGCTGCAGAGTTGAAGAGAGAGAAAACAAAATCACAAAATATTTTTCAGCTCCATATGTTACACAAGTATTTGAATTCCTCCTCATCTCTACCATCCCCTCCTCTTCCTCACCTTGAGTGTAGAGGTGAGGCGATTGGGTTTCAGGTCCTGGTCTTCCATGGTTCTAGAGGTGTCAATTACCACGTACAGGTGACGCATCTGGAACACGTGATATTGTAGTGTTATCATTATTACTTTACTGAAGAAGTACATGGCATCTGAGAAGGCAAATAGAGGGTGAGGAATCAACTCACCATCCCAAGCCGAACTTGTCCATGACTCTCAAACACCCTTTTCCTTTTGGCCTGGAAAAGGATTTCCTCTACAGTGGCTTTGAGAGATCCAGACTCGTCCTCCTTCAAGATCTCCCTATATGGACAGACGGACAGACAGACAGACAGTAAGTCAGTGTCTGCATTTCAGTGGTACATGCTGTTGCAAGCCTCACTGTAGACCAAAGCCGAGGAGTTTAGTCGGGGGAGGTGCATCTGCGACAGCCAAAAGTCAGACACTAATGTGTTTTTTTAACAGCGAGGCTCAGATCAACATGGCAGTGTTGCCATTCTTTATTAAAAATGTTGTTAACACACAAACTAAAATCATATGTGTGTACATTACACAACCAATTAGTGAGTAAGAGCCTCAACAACATGTATTTATTTATTATTTATTTATTGGTTCCCGTTTCAGTCGTGTCTTTGGTGATGTTTGCTTGGGTCAAACAATAACACCCTAAAGACTGGTTGCCAATAGAGCCTCTTACAACGCAGGTGACTGCTGCAGGATGAAGTCGGTGAAGAGCAAATGTAAAAACAAAACAGTCCAATAATTATATTCATCCTAAGCTTACGTTTAGTGAGCACCTTACCATGTTCGCTCATAACCTCCCTCCCAACGCTTGGCTCTCTCTGGCTCTTCGTCCATCTTGATTGAGTCAACCTCCAAATGCAGTTCAATCAAAAACTGAAGTATCTGTATAAATGACAAGAGGGTGAATTAGAAGCTTTAAAAACTTTGTAATGCTTTGTAGCTATTATATTATAAACCGTGGCATTATCATGCAAATACAATTATTTTCAAAAACAACATAGCTGCCAACTCATCATCCCCATACCAGTACTTATGTTTTTGGTTGGAAAATGTAGCTATCTATGCAAGCAATCACAAGCACTCGATCCGTCAATTCTCCTTTAAACCCAGGAAGCAATCATTCCACTTACCATTCATCAGCTTTTCGAGCTTAATAATGTCAAAATAAGTTCGGAAATTACCAAAGAATGGCGTTTCGCTGAGCAACTATCGTCATTACTACCTTTTTGACGGTATGTACTTCCAAAAAAACAACATGCAATATTAGTAATGGATTTAAAACACAAAATAAAGCTTAATTAGAAATATACAACTTTAAAAGTACCCTATATTGTCTACTTACATTAAATATTATTGTGTTCAGTGTAGAGCGGGTGAAACAACAGATCGGTATGGCGTTCATAAACTGTTGAAGGTGATCAAATCAATGACCTTTTCTGCTGCTGGCTCAGCCGAAATGTGCGTGGTAGTAATTGGTGATGCCGAAGAGGTGGATTTGGCATTTTCTCAAAAACGATACGATTATTTTCGGTTGCATGTAACTTTGTATTTTGATTTTAGGGGGGTGGAGTACATACCGGCCGGAACCGCAGTACCGTCATTACTATACTAACGTTAGTTACTCAGCCAAACTCAATTATTTGGTAAGTACCAAACGTATGACATTAATCTTGAAAAGCTGGAGAATAGCAAGTTGAATGCGCTTAAAGGAGAATCGCCATATTCAACGTCTCCTGTAAACCTAAGATTCTGGTTCAGCAGCACCAAATATTTTTATATATATTTATATTTATACTCATTGTCTGTGGCTGCTGCGCCTTGCTGTGAAACTGGCGGATGTTATTCGAATGCATTGCTAAATTAATCGTCTACATTTCATGAATGAGTTACTCGACTAAATTAGTTCAATCGTCGGCTGAATAATTGTACATTAGTTTAATATGATATAGAAACATCCAAATAAGATTAAAACAAAAACACAACATTCGCATACCTGCTGAAGGAAGCAACCATGTTTGGTGTAACAGAAGAGCTTCCCGCCACAGGAAACATGGTCTAAAGGAAAAAATAGTTCCGACTTCAGATTTTGGGGGGGGGCAATGAGTAAACTTATGTTTTTGTGGATGATGGGCTCATAAATTGCATGTAAATGTCCAGAAACTATTGTCATTAAAAACGTTTTGAAGTTTAGTATTTAAGTGGACAGTTTAGACAGCAATAAGTTCTACCCTACCACGCCCATACATCTGCTCCTTTTATTCTCTGTCCCCAACGCACTAGACAACCAGTTTTGATAGCCTTTAGCCATACCCTCATCCTACTCCTCTGTTCCTCGGGTGATGTGGAGGTTAACCCAGGCCCTGCGTGTCCCCAGGCTCTCTCATTTGTTGACTTCTGTAACCGAAAAAGCCTTGATTTCATGCATGTTAACATCAGAAGCCTCCTCTCTAAATTTGTTTTACTCACTGCTTTAGCACACTCCGCCAACCATGATGTCCTTGCCGTGTCCGAATCCTGGTTTAGGAAGGCCACAAAATTTGGAGATTTACATCCCCCACTACAACATTTTCCATCAAGATAGAACAACCAAAGGGGGAGGAGTTGCAATCTACTGCAGAGATAGCTTGCAAAGTTCTGTCATACTTTCCAGGTCTATGCCCAAACAGTTTGAGCTTCTAATTTAAAAAAAATTTCTCTCACTGTTGCCTTCTGTTATAGACCCCCCCTTAGCTCCAAGCTGTGCCCTGGACACCATATATGAATTGATTGCCCCCCCCATCTATCTTCAGAGTTCGTTCTGTTAGGTGGCCTAAACTGGGATATGCTTTACACCCTGGCAGTCCTACAATCTAAGGTAGATGCCCTTAATCTCACACAAATTATCAAGGAACCCACCAGGTACAACCCTAAATCCGTAAACATGGGCACCCTCTTAGATATTATTCTGACCAACTTGCCCTCCAAATACACCTCTGCTGTTTTCGATCAGGATCTCAGCGATCACTGCCTGCATCCGCTATGGGTCCGCGGTCAAACGACCACCCCTCTTCACTGTTAAACACTCCCTAAAACACTTCTGTGAGCAGGCCTTTCTAATCGACCTGGCCCAGGTATCCTGGAAGGATATTGACCTCATCCCATCAGTAGAGGATGCCTGGTTGTTCTTTAAAAGTTGTTTCCTCACCATTTTAAATAAGCATGCCCCTTTCAAAAAATGTAGAACTAAGAACAGATATAGCCCTTGGTTCACTCCAGACCTGACTGCCCTCAACGAGCAAAAAACATCCTGTGGTGGACTGCACTAGCATCGAATAGTCCCCGCGTTATGCAACTTTTCAGGGAAGTCAGAAACGAATACACGCAGTCAGTCAGGAAAGCAAAGGCTAGATTTTTCAAACAGACATTTGCATCCTATAGCTCTAACTCCAAAACGTTTTGGGACACTGTAAAGTCCATGGAGAATAAGAGCACCTCCTCCCAGCTGCCCACTGCACTGAAGATAGGAAACACTGTCACCACTGATAAATCCACGATAATCAAGAATTTCAAGAAGCATTTCTCTACGGCTGGCCATGCTTTCCTCCTGGCTATTCCAACCCGCAGCTACTTGCCCAAGCCTCCCCAGCTTCTCCTTCACCCAAATCCAGATAGCAGATGTTCTTGAAAGAGCTGCAAACCCTGGACCCTTACAAATCAGCTGGCCTAGACAATCTGGACCCTCTCTTTCTAAAATTATCCGACGCCATTGTTGCAACCCCTATTACCAGTCTGTTCAACCTCTCTTTCGTATCGTCCGAGATCCCTAAAGATTGGAAAGCTGCAGCGGTCATCCCCCTCTTCAAAGGGGGAGACACTCTAGACCCAAACTGCAATAGACCTATATCCATCCTGCCCTGCATTTCTAAAGTCTTCGAAAGCCAAGTTAATAAATAGATCACTGACCATTTTGAATCCTACTGTACCGTCTCCCCTGTGCAATCCGGTTTCCGAGCTGTTTCCCTGATACACCTCTACGCAGACGACACCATTCTGTATACATCTGGCCCTTCATTGGACACTGTGTTACCAAACCTCCAAACGAGCTTCAATGGCATACAACACTCCTTCCGTCGCCTCCAACTGCTCTTAAATGCTAGTAAGACTAAATGCATGCTTTTCAACCGTTTGCTGCCCACACCCGCCCGCCCGCCCAACTAGCAACATTACTCTGGACGGTTCTAACTTAGAATATGTGGACAACTACAAAAACCTAGGTGTTTGGCTAGACTGTAAACTCTCCTTCTAGACTCAGTAAACATCTCCAATCCAAAATTAAATCTAGAATATTCTTCCTATTTCGCAGCAAAGCCTCCTTCACTCAAGCTGCCAAACATACCCTCGTAAAACTGACTATCCTACCGATCCTCGACTTTGGCGATGTCATTTACAAAATAGCCTCAAACACTCTACTCAACAAACTGGATGCAGTCTATCAGTGCATTCCATTTTGTCACAAAAGCCCCATATACCACCCACCACTGCGACCTGTATGCTCTCGTCTGCTGGCCCTCGCTACATATTTGTCGCCAGACCCACTGGCTCCAGGTCATCTATAAGTCTTTGCTAGGTAAAGCTCCGCCTTAACTCAGCTCACTGGTCACGATAACAACACCCACCCATAGCACGTGCTCCAGCAGGTATATCTCACTGGTCATCCTCAAATTGTCATTACTTCGCTACTATGGCCTATATATTGCCTTACCTCCTCACACCATTTGAACACTGTGTATAGACTTTCTTTTATTCTATTGTGTTATTGACTGTACGCTTGTTTATTCCATGTGTAACTCTGTGTTGTTTGTGTCGCACTGCTTTGCTTTATCTTTGCCAGGTCGCAGTTGTAAATGAGAACTTGTTCTCAACTAGCCCACCTGGTTAACTAAAATAATAAAAATATTTTTTGAAGCTGCAAATAAAGTGTTTTAAATTTTTATTAAATAACATTTACACAATAAATCCTACATTGTACATAATCACCATAGTAGTAGGTTACTTGCCTGCATCTCTGTATGAACAATATTTAACCTCAGACTATTGTTGAAGATGGACATCTTCAATACATCACAATGTTCACATTTAATTTTTTAACTAAACAGACAGAAATGTCTGAGAAAATTACAATTTAGATGAATGGCAAAACATTTTCGGAAATTCACAAAAAGATATAGTTACGAAAAAGGGAAAACATCGTTAATTTGCTTACTATACAGTGGACGGTGCTTACTAGACATCCGGTGCCCAGATGTCAGTAAAAGACCGCTACAAAATGAATTTGTAAAAGCCGATTAAAAAAAAACCGTACAATTCCATAAGGACACACCGGGTATTTATTTTTTTATAGATAAAATATTTTATTTGGATACAGGAGCATCCCCTGAGAACCTTTGTTAATACAAAAATGTACAAACATGTAAAAAAAAACGTTCATTGGCCATGTCATGTATCTATACCCTAGAGGGCGCTCTAATAACCTTTAGCATCTTGCGCCATCCATCATTCCCCAACTGTTAACCTAACGTAGCAGGTTTAAAATAAACGCCTGAAACTAGATCCCATAAATATTGTTTATAAAAAATGTAAAAAAACTGTCTGGGGAGGTTCTCTTCTGTAATGTTCAATCAATCCAGTAAATGTGGAGGAGTTAAGATGGCTGGTCACCTTGTTCATGTCCAAAAGCTGAAGTCGAGTCACAGGCTCTTTCCAAAACCGGAACATCCGATTGTTGGAGACTCGGGCACAGGCTACATATTAGAGGTATTATCATAGCCGCTGGAAGTAGTTTGGGGGTGGGGTTGCTGCGACGACAGGGGGAGTGTATATGGAGTGTCTATATGTCGGTCCGCTAATACAGGCCCAATGCACTGCTTTTGTGGGGGGAAAAATGTACCAAATGTATTTGAGTGTTTACCAGCATTTTTAACTTGAGTCTGATAATTATCTGTACAAAACAGGTCATTTTAAAATACTTGTGGAATATTTTTTTTAAAACTTTATTGATATGTTTTCCATTTTCTTGAAATACTTTGCAACTTATTTGTATGTGAAAATTGAAATGGTCTATTCATTCCTTTTCCATGTTAATAAACACTCTTATCCAGAGCAACTTACAGTAGTGAGTGCACAGATTTTTGTACTGGTCCTCTGTGGGAATCGAACCCTAGCATAGCAAGCACCATGCTCTATCAACTGAGCCACATCATCAGGATTTTTCAGGGGGTGCGGCAGCATCCCTACTTCCCGCGGCTGTGGGTACAATCCTGGGGCTGGGGGGGACTCAACATCAATCTAACTTCAATAAGAAAATAAAACAACATTCAGAGAATTCTCCCTCTTAAAAAAGTTAATATGCCTTCACATTGAAAAAAAGCCTTCTCTGGGTCCCTCTCCCATTATGGTCTTCCTTCTTTTGAGGCCAGTTTCCTGGACAGACAAGGGTGGAGTCTGCTCTGGACTGGGGTTGGTGGTCAGGGTTCAGGGTCTGCGGTCATACTCGCTGACCTTCCTCTTGATGTGAGACAGCTTGGCCTTCAGATGCTTGCACCTCTTCTTCTTCAGCTGATAGTCTGAGGACTGTGGAGAGAAGTGGAGGTTAACTTTTTTTTTAAACATGTTGAAACCTACTGTGGTTGGGTTGGTTGAATCAAATTCTCACAAAAAAATTTACTCAAAAAAGGTAATAGTGGTGTAGTGGGACATACCTTCTTCATATTCTTCATCCGGGTGTACTTATCCATAGCATCCTGTTTTAAGGATAGAAGAAAAAACACAATTAGCGTCACACTTTCTTATAGCCTACAGCAGAGTAGGGGTAATCAACCTGCTGGTTTTCTGTTCTAGCTGATAATTGCACACACCTAGTGTCCCAGGTCTAAATCGGTCCCTGAGTAAAGGGGAACCACGAAAAAAATACTGTGGAACTGGTTGAGGTCCTGAGTTGAGTGAAGGGCCAACATCGGGTGTCAAACCCATTCCACAAAGGGCCGAGTGTCCGCGGATTTGTCTTTTCCTTTCAATTAAGACCTAGACAACAAGGTGACCTTTATTCATCAATCAATTACAAGGGTGGAGCGGGGCCCTCCGTGGAATGAGTTTGACACATATGGTCTACATGATGAGATTATTATGGACAGAAAGAGCGAGATTATTTGTATTTCTCAATCGGCAGCCAATCATCGATCATCAAGTCACCAGAATGAGACCCTCAATAATTATTGAAAAGGAGCATCAAGCTCATCACCTTGCACTTTCACCACCCTGTGGAGAGTTCATTTATTTCATATGTAGCCTAATAAACTGCAGGCCTTCCTGACGAGTTGTAGTGGGAGGACACACAACATGTCATCCCCGCATGACTCCCAAGTTTACCTCAATATTATGGTTATATATCAAGATTTGGGCGTAAAAGCGTTTCCACCGACATTTCTCGCGTAATTAATTTTACTGACAGAAAGATCCCACCTTGGCTCGTGTATTTTGTTTTGTCGACATTTGAAAAGTTTACCGACAAACTGTTCTGTTTCCATCAGGCCTGTCATGACATTTCTGTTTATCTGACATGTACTCTTATATAAAAAAAAAGGTTGGATGGAAACCTGGTTACTGTAGGAGTTACATCATTATATCCAGGTGTTTTTAAATCGACACAACCTGGTTACTGTAGGAGTTACATCATTATATCCAGGTGTTTTTAAATCGACACAAGCTGGTTACTGTAGGAGTTACATCATTATATCCAGGTGTTTTTAATCGACAACCTGGTTACATCATTATATCCAGGTGTTTTTAAATCGACACAACCTGGTTAATGTAGGAGTTACATCATTATATCCAGGTGTTTTTAATCGACAACCTGGTTACATCATTATATCCAGGTGTTTTTAAATCAACACAACCTGGTTACTGTAGGAGTTACATCATTATATCCAGGTGTTTTTAAATGGTTACATCATTATATCCAGGTGTTTTTAAATCGACACAAGCTGGTTACTGTAGGAGTTACATCATTATATCCAGGTGTTTCTAAATCAACACAACCTGGTTACTGTAGGAGTTACAACATTATATCCAGGTGTTTTTAAATCGACACAACCTGGTTACAGAGAAATGCACCTCGCAGGAAATTGTCAAATCTATTTTCTATGCAAACTTTCTAAAATGTCGTCAAAAAATAAATAAATCACTGGACAAGTTAATGGAAACATAGCTATTGACACACACAAAATGTCACAAAATAAATAAATCACTGGACAAGTTACTGGAAACATACACACACACACACACACACACACACTAATAGAACGAGAACATTAAATATAACATTTATATAGTATCTCTAAAGTCCTCACCAGGAACTGTGGGCTGCCCTCTGGTTGTCTGTCCAGTTCCTTGTCCAGGTCAGCCAGGCCCATGTTGAGGTCATCCAGCTCAGCCTGCAGCTCTTTGTACTCAAGATGGTCCCGGTCAAACTCCCTCTTGTAGTCCAGACGCTCCTGCTCATTCATGATGGCAGAGAACTCGCTGAGAGACAGGATGGATAGAGTGAGTTATATATATATATATATACATACACATACACATACACATACACACACACACACACACACACACAGTATATATATATATATATATATATTCCCTTATATCCATCAAAGATAAGAGAGTGAAAAGGAAACTCAAGTTACACACACACACACACACACACACACAGTATATACACAGTATATATATACACGGTATTATACCCCTTCCCTTAGTGAGTTTCCATCCATCAAAGATAAGAGAGTGAAAAGGAAACTCAAGTTAATGTCTAACTTTCTATCCACAAATACCTCTAAAATCCCCTTCCAAAACTTCTATACACCAGACCTGGGACACCTCTAGTTTTAACTACAGACCTGGGACACCTCTAGTTTTAACTACAGACCTGGGACACCTCTAGTTTTAACTACAGACCTGGGACACCTCTAGTTTTAACTACAGACCTGGGACACCTCTAGTTTTAACTACAGACAACTGGGACACCTCTAGTTTTAACTACAGACCTGGGACACCTCTAGTTTTAACTACAGACCTGGGACACCTCTAGTTTTAACTACAGACCTGGGACACCTCTAGTTTTAACTACAGACCTGGGACACCTCTAGTTTTAACTACAGACCTGGGACACCTCTAGTTTTAACTACAGACCTGGGACACCTCTAGTTTTAACTACAGACCTGGGACAACTCTAGTTTTAACTACAGACCTGGGACACCTCTAGTTTTAACTACAGACCTGGGACACCTCTAGTTTTAACTACAGACCTGGGACAACTCTAGTTTTAACTACAGACCTGGGACAACTCTAGTTAACTCTGCTTTGTGGAAAGTCACTTTTTTCCAGGGGAACAAATTGTAATTTGAGATTACGACAACTCTTTGAATACAGATCCACAAAAATTATTACTTTTCAAAACTACTTCAATACAGAGCTCAGAAAGTGACTATTTTTGTAAACTATTTGAATACAGATCAAAGAAAGCAGCTACTTAAAAAAATATATTTGAATACAGATCTTAGGAAGTGACTACTTTTCTGAAACTATTGGATTGGCTGCCTTCATCTAATAGTATTTCCTAAATAGTACATACTATTTCAATATATCCACAATATTAGAAGTTTCGTTTAAAAAAAAAACGCTATATACACACCAAATTCCTTTGTTTCATCAGAAATTATTGCTTATGTGTGTGTTAAATATTGCTGTTCTGATTTTTAATTCATAGATGTGTATTAAAATTGGTTGTTGCAAAAAACTCTATACAGTGGGGCAAAGAAGTATTTAGTCAGCCACCAATTGTTTAAAAATCCTACAATGTGATTTTCTGGATTTATTTTTCTCATTTTGTCTGTCATAGTTGAAGTGTACCTATGATGAAAATTACAGGCCTCTCATCTTTTTAAGTGGGAGAACTTGCACAATTGGTAGCTGACTAAACTTTTTTGCCCCACTGTATATCCATTGTTTAGCTGAAATGGAAAGTTGGTATCCTGTGGATTTGACTGATCTGTGGTTGTCTCACTGCACTAACTGTGAGTCGCGCTGGATAGGAGCATCTGCTAAATTAATACAATGTCACATGTAAATATTTTACATACAGATCTCATTACTGTATTGATTATTATTATTTGTTTTACAATATTGATGTCAGAAATGTATAATTTGTAGTTCTTTATTTTTTTTAAATAGTTACATTTGAGTGTAAAACCTATCGGCGCTATGTGTTTCTCTGAGAGGGAGGTGGATATATAAACAACATGATTGTCTCTCTAAAATGTGATATATTTCAAACAAATACATGTCTGTCATTGAACAACTCCGTTCCACGATTAGAAATGGCACAAGAGAAAACACAACAATCTCGAAGTTATTTAAACAATAAAAGCAAATTTAACAAAAATTCTGAAAATGGATGTACAATATAACGTTTTGGAATTAAACTTAATTTGATCTGAACATTCTGTAACTATCCATTCTCCTGACAGTCCATAATCAAGTCAAACCAATGATAGTCTGTACAGAGAAGTATAAATAAGTTGTGATGCTCAACTACTGTATGACTCAACATGCCACTGAAAGCTGTAATACATTTTGTTGATAGCTGAAAAATACTACAGAGTAATTCAAAGCCATTTGCAAACAGTTGGACGCTTAGCAAAAAAACTACTTTGAACGTCTTTGTCCATCAGAGGCCACGTGTTCTTGTTTCAAAACACTCAGTTATAACATATTTAAAGGGATAGTTTACTACAAATAAAAAACGAACATGATTTTCCAACTACCTTGAGCTGTAGTTGATTCAAGATGGCAGTTTTTGGATATTTATTTTCCTTTCGACACTTAATAGCTATATTTTGTTACGGTTATCATTCTCAATAACACTAAACTTCCCTTGCGCCTATGTGTTAAAACTACATATTATTAGCATGTTGTCACATGATACTTTGGTAATTGCATATCAATGAGCTGAGAGTTTGAGCTGACGTTCCTTATTCGTTCCTTATTCCACATACGCAAGAACTCCATCGTTATGCAAATATAAAGCAATTTACCGAGTCCGATGCAACAATTATGTTGCTATGGTAATGATCAGAGTTACTACGCGTCTATAAGAACTTGATGTGAAGTGTTACTGTATTATCTTATGTTTCACTCATTATGAACAATATATTGTGGTCCTGTGATCAGTTGAAGCATGGCGCTTACTGGGTATGGGTATCTTATGTTTATGCACACATGACTGTATGAAATGGCATATATTATTATTATTATTATTATTATATTAGTTAGTCATTTTGAAGCTGCAAAAGTGGTCTACTCTAATGTTGATGTGATTCCATGTCCCTCATGTGTTTCATTCTAGGCTATATATTCTATTAAGATTCACATCTGAGAGCCCTCCAGACCATGTGCTAATGATCATATATTTAGACTAATTCAACTAACTGTTGTAGTTTTTGCTTCATCAAATAAATATTAATTTGTATATATCCAAATATGATTTTATTTAACCTTTGTGTAACTAGGCAAGTCAGTTAAGAACACATTCTTATTTACAGTGACGGCCTACCCCGGCCAAAACCAGACAACGTGGGGCCAATTGTACGCCGCCCAATGGAACTCCCATTCACAGCTGGATGTGATGCCCCCTGGATTCGAACCAGGGACTTGCACTGAGATGCAGTGACCTTAGACCGCTGCGCCACTCAGGAGCCCCATTGACCCAGGGGTCTGAATACTTATGTAAATGAGATATTTCTGTATTTAAATTTTCAATGCATTTGCAAACATTTCTAAAAACATGTTTCCACTTCATCATTATGGTTTATTTTATGTAGACGAGGAGGCGAAAAAAACATATTTTTAATCCATTTTGAATTCAGGTTGTAACCTGACAAAAAGTAAAAGGGTTTGAATCCTTTCTGAAGGCACCGTATATATTATATGGAACTTTATCAAACGTAACTTTAATCTCACGTACTGAGCCAGGAAATGTGGTTACTTTGCAATAAAGTGAATAGTCTTTTCTTTTCCATTCGCTTTGGCAGACAACGGTGCCAGAGAGAGAGAGAGAGACAACGGTGCCAGAGAGAGAGAGAGAGAGAGAGAGAGAGAGAGAGAGCCAGAGAGAGAGAGAGAGAGAGACAGAGAGACAACGGTGCCAGAGAGAGAGAGAGAGAGAGAGAGAGAGAGAGAGAGAGAGACAACGGTGCCAGAGAGAGAGAAAGAGAGAGAGAGAGAGAGAGAGAGAGACAGAGAGAGAGAGACAACGGTGCCAGAGAGAGAGAGAGAGAGAGAGAGAGAGAGAGAGAGAGAGAGAGAGAGAGACAAGAGAGAGAGAGAGAGAGAGAGAGAGAGAGACAATGGTGCCAGAGAGAGAGAGACAGAGAGAGAGAGAGACAGAGACAGAGAGAGAGACAGAGAGAGAGAGAGAGACAACGGTGCCAGAGAGAGAGAGAGAGAGACAATGGTGCCAGAGAGAGAGAGAGAGAGAGAGAGAGAGAGAGAGAGAGAGACAATGGTGCCAGAGAGAGAGAGAGAGAGAGAGAGAGACAATGGTGCCAGAGAGAGAGAGAGAGAGAGAGAGAGAGAGACAATGGTGCCAGAGAGAGAGAGACAATGGTGCCAGAGAGAGAGAGAGAGAGAGAGAGACAATGGTGCCAGAGAGAGAGAGAGAGAGAGAGAGACAACGGTGCCAGAGCGAGAGAGAGAGAGACAACGGTGCCAGAGCGAGAGAGAGAGAGACAACGGTGCCAGAGAGAGAGAGAGAGACAACGGTGCCAGAGAGAGAGAGAGAGAGACAACGGTGCCAGAGAGAGAGAGAGAGAGACAACGGTGCCAGAGAGAGAGAGAGAGACAACGGTGCCAGAGAGAGAGAGAGAGACAACGGTGCCAGAGAGAGAGAGAGAGAGAGAGAGAGAGAGAGATGGTGCCAGAGAGAGAGAGAGAGAGAGAGAGAGAGAGAGAGAGAGAGAGAGACAATGGTGCCAGAGAGAGAGAGACAATGGTGCCAGAGAGAGAGAGAGAGAGAGAGAGAGAGAGACAATGGTGCCAGAGAGAGAGAGAGAGAGAGAGACAACGGTGCCAGAGAGAGAGAGAGACAACGGTGCCAGAGAGAGAGAGAGAGACAACGGTGCCAGAGAGAGAGAGAGAGAGACAACGGTGCCAGAGAGAGCCAGAGAGAGAGAGAGAGAGAGAGAGAGAGAACTGTGCCAGAGAGAGAGAGAGAGAGAGAGAGAGAGAGAGAGAGAGAGAGAGAGAGAGAGAGACAACGGTGCCAGAGAGAGAGAGAGAGAGACAACGGTGCCAGAGAGAGAGAGAGAGAGAGAGAGAGACAACGGTGCCAGAGAGAGAGAGAGAGAGAGAGAGAGACAACGGTGCCAGAGAGAGAGAGAGAGAGAGACAACGGTGCCAGAGAGAGAGAGACAACGGTGCCAGAGAGAGAGAGAGAGAGAGAGAGAGAGAGAGAGAGACAACGGTGCCAGAGAGAGACAACGGTGCCAGAGAGAGAGAGAGAGAGACAGAGACAGAGACAGAGAGAGAGAGAGAGAGAGAGACAATGGTGCCAGAGAGAGAGAGAGAGAGACAATGGTGCCAGAGAGAGAGAGAGAGAGAGAGAGAGAGAGAGAGACAACGGTGCCAGAGAGAGAGAGAGAGAGAGAGAGACAACGGTGCCAGAGAGAGAGAGAGAGACAGAGACAGAGACAGAGAGAGACAGAGAGAGACAGAGCGAGAGAGAGACAGAGAGAGAGAGAGAGAGAGAGAGAGCAACGGTGCCAGAGAGAGAGAGAGAGAGAGAGAGAGAGAGAGAGAGAGAGAGAGAGACAACGGTGCCAGAGAGAGAGAGAGAGAGACAGAGACAGAGAGAGAGACAACGGTGCCAGAGAGACAGAGACAGAGACAGAGACAGAGACAGAGAGAGAGAGAGAGAGAGAGAGAGAGAGAGAGAGAGAGAGAGAGAGAGAGAGAGAGAGAGAGAGAGAGAGAGAGAGGCTCTAACTGTTATTTTAACCCCACTTATAGATACCTGAATTCCTATTTCTGTCCTCTGACAGTCTTTCTCGACCCTCTTGGTCATGTTAGCCTCTCGTCTGAGACCTGCCACTAAAACATGCAGACTCTCCTTCACTTCAGCCGACGTGAGGAAAACATTTAAACGTGTTAACCCTCGCAAGGCTGCAGGCCCAGACGGCATCCCCAGCCGCGCCCTCAGAGCATGCGCAGACCAGCTGGCTGGTGTGTTTACGGACATATTCAATCAATCCCCATCCCAGTCTGTTGTTCCCACATGCTTCAAGAGGGCCACCATTGTCCCTGTTCCCAAGAAAGCTAAAGTAACTGAGCTAAACGACTACCGCCCAGTAGCACTCACTTCCGTCATCATGAAGTGCTTTGAGAGACTAGTCAAGGACCATATAATTTGCTTACCGCCCAAATAGGTCCACAGACGATGCAATCTCAACCACACTGCACACTGCCCTAATCCATCTGGACAAGAGGAATACCTATGTGAGAATGCTGTTCATCGACTACAGATCGGCATTTAACACCATAGTGCCCTCCAAGCTCGTCATCAAGCTCGAGACCCTTTTCGGTTACTAGTCCAACGCTCTAACCACTAGGCTACCCTGCCGCCCCAATGAATACAGTTTATTAGGATCTCTTTCAGACCCTGATTCTACTGTCATTCTAGCCTGATCCCAGATCTGTTAAGTATGGCAAACTGTTCAGGATTTGGCTATACTTTACAAAACAGATCTGAAAGCAGGCAACTTTCATTCCACCAGTCGTCCCTCCACTCACGAGTTAAAGTCGATCTCGTCCAGATCCTCTCCTCCTGATTCTGCACCAGTGTCGTAGTCCCTCAGCTTGCTCTTCAGTCCTCCCAACGAACTTGTTATGTCTGAGCTCCTGAAAAAAAAATATATATTATTCAATAATACACCTTGTTACATATAACCTAAATATCATCACTATTTATTCTAATAAACTCCATTTGAATGGAATCAGTAAAACTGTGTATTAAGAGGACTGTATAGCACTAGAATCTGTCTTCTCATAACAGAAGTGTTTGTTTTTCTCTGAAACAAGCTCATCCTGATCGAGTGATGTCAGGATGACGGCGTCACACAAAACCTCAAATCATCCGGCAACAAGATTGAACCAAAGAACACATTCCCAACATTCTACCAACTTCTGGTAAGTGCATAAAAAGCCACAGCATTCAACCAGGAAATATACTTTCTTATTTCCAGTTCTAACGTGACAAATGGAACAACTAATTCATGACTATGTCATGAGTTCATTCGGCATGGTAAATACACCAAGTATATTGGGGTGGCAGACCACCATCGATGGTGGAAAAAGGGAATTTGACGTGCTTCTTCATTTATCTAAGTATGTTATAACGTAGCTATAGCTTAATGGTCTTCCCTTGCCAAAATAATGTCTTGAGTAACACTTCTTTGTGTTGAGGAAATACTTTCTCTTTGCCAGGTGAAAACATGCGGGTGAAACAACCCAAAACAAACATAGCCCTTTAACTTTCGCCAAGGAAACTAAATGGTTATTCTACTGAGAGATGTCTGTGGACAGGCAAGGTCAGCTTTGGGTCTTCCCCCACTAATGGTTATGGTTAGGATTAGCTGACCACAGATTCTTTAAAAAAAAAGTTAATTTAATTCAAATGTGCAGCAGAGCATTGTTCCAGCTCATACCTATGGGGTCGGCCCTTACCAACTTCAGGTTCTCATTGAAATACATTTCTCTGGATCAGTTTTTGACACTGCAAAAATCTCAGTGTGAAGGTGACCTTACCCAGGCAGATACAGAGGTCTGTGGTCTGGCAGCTGGTCCAGGAAGTTCCTGGAGCCCCCCACCTTGTCATTGTATTCATTCACCAGAGTGTCCGGCTGACCAGACACGTTATTCACCTACAGGAAGACACCGGGATCAATAAAGTTTATTCAATTGAATTCAATACAGAGAGGAGGTCAAGAGTCAGGCATCATATTGAGACAGAGGGCAACAAACAGCCACTAATGTAAAACCTTCACACAGCGTGTGTTTAAATAACACACACCACAGGTTGGTAAGAACAAAAGGCTCAAGAGCATTCCAATCATCCAGGAACAGAGGTATAAACACAATTACCTGAAAACATTATGCATATCGTCAATGTAAACATCATGTTTATGAAATTCCTGAATAAACTTCTACTCATAATTTCAGGCCATGCCTTTAAAGCATGTCATGTCAATGATGAACCAACTTGTCGACTGAAGAAACCTTTGAGATCAGACTTATGATCCAACCAAACCAGTCTTTAGTTCAACGTCGATGGCCTGACAACTACAGTACCAGATCGTCTTCATTAAAACACATATGGCATGGTGTTGAACGGTGTCTCATGTTGACTTTGTGCCTAGGCTACCAGGTATGGCTGTAGCCCATGTATGTGCAGTTTGCCTAGTTTTATAGCTGCACCAAGTCTATTAAGTTGCTATGGCAACAACGCATTGAATCCGAATCTTTTGTGAATCCAACAACGCATTGAATCCGAATCTTTTGTGAATCCAATAGCTTTAGGGTTGCTAAAGTGGTTTTGCTTGTATGGTTACTTGGAGGTTGTCGTAAGGTTTCCCCCTCCTCTCACATATTACTCAGAGGTGTGGTTGTCGCTGTGAGGTAAATAGTGTGGTTGACTGAGCGCTCTCATCCGGGACCGACCAGTTCCTCCACTTCCCCCCCTCCAGCCTTCACAGCCTAAATAACACAGATGATTTGATCACAACAAGATACAGGGAGGAACACTAGGACAACACCTCATAGCCAATCACAACTGCTCCTTGTACTACATGATCAGAATGCTATTTTAAGAACCAATTCTTCACCATGACATCGCTACAAACGAGACTAATGTCTTGGGAGGCAACTCCCAGAAACTGGACTTGAAACTCCCCCCCCCCCTCCCTCTGCACCTGACAACACATACCTATACACTTCATCTGTCCTAAAGCACCTGTGGTGAAAGATATGCTTCTGCTGTGACAGTCTGGTTAGATAAACACACACAGACGGACAGGGGGGATGGGGACCGGAGCCCAGATCAGCACTCGACTACTTCTCCCAAAACGCTTTGAACACTGGTCCTGTAGCACAGATACAGTGTGCCATTATTGTTGTTGCTGTGAGGTAAAATGGTGTGGCAGTCTGAGCGCTCCCACACAGGACCGACCGGTTTCTCCACTTCTCACTCCATCCTCCACAGCCCAAACACCACAGATACAATCACAACCAGAGACGGGAAGAAACCCTGGGACAACAGCTTATAGCCAATCACAGTCGAAACACTAAATATGCGCAAACCATATCTGTCAAGTTTCCAGTTGTAATAAAAAAACAATGCTTTGTCCATTTTGAAACATAAAAAGCACCTTTCTTTTAGAATGTTATTTTTGAGGGTGACTGCACTTCCTGTTCAGGCCTCGTTTTTAGATTTGATTCATTAAGAAATGCTAGCTGCCATGACTGAATTCAAACTTGAGTTGATTTCGGGGTGTGCCTTGATGTGGATGTCTCTTATGCGTTTCGCAGTTGGGAAGAGTTATCCAAATCATTTAGCCAATTAGATTCATCTGGCTGGTTTGTCGTTGTTGTTTTGACGTTGGGTTGCTCATCTCTGGGGATAGTTTGGGGACCGTCAATAAAGAACAAATGTAAAACGGGATCATAATATTTTCTTGTTCCACGTCTTTTAGTCGTCTCGTTAAAGTTGGTTTGACGTTAAGTCATTGAAAGTGTTTTGCTATGAACCTTTTAGAAATATGGTCCCATGTACATTGTGTAAATGTACTGATGGTCCCCAACTAGCCCCATACGGATATCGAATGGCAAACCAAATTGACCATGGGGCATTTACGATCGTTCCGAATTGAGGATTAGTTTGGTGCTGCCAGCTGTGGGCAGGATTGGAATAAACCCCAACCCACTGACAACTGTTGCAGTACCCTTCATTCTGTGACATACCATCGTTTCCCCATCATCACGCAAATCCCTGACTTACTTTACGACCAAAATTATCCTATATTACACTCTGCAGTTAATTTTGCCACTAGAATAAATGTTTCATATGAAGTTGTAGTTGTCACATGCGTCGTAGTCAACAGGTTTAGACTAACAGTTAAATGCTTAGAACTTATGGGTCCTTTTCCAACAATGCAGAGTTAAAGAGAAGATTGTTTTAAATTATATTGTGACAAGGAATAAATAGAAACAGTGAATAAAAATATCATGGATATATATATATATATATATATATATATAGAGAGAGAGAGTGGAACATAGGCCATTTTCATAGGCCATTTTATCGATGCAACATAGGCCATTTTCAAAACAAGAAGTGGCTTTTTAGGGGCAGTCGCTCTTTATCAACCAACTCTTTACCATGACATAGCTACAAATGAGACTAGTGCCCTGGGAAGCAACTCCCAGAAACTGGACTTGAAACTCCCCCCCCCCTCCCTCTGCACCTGACACAACACATACCTATACACTTCATCTGTCCTAAAGCACCTGTGGTGAAAGATATGCTTCTGCTGCGACTGTCTGGTTAGATAAACACACACAGACGGACGGGGGGGATGGGGACCGGAGCCCAGATCAGCACTCGACTACTTCTCCCAAAACGCTTTGAACACTGGCCCTGTAGCAGATACAGTGCCATCAGTATTCATACACCTGGACCTTTTCCACATTTTGTTGTGTTAAAAGGTGGGATTAAAATGGATTGAATATTCATTTTTTTTGTCAACAATCTACAGAAAATACTCATGTCAAAGTGGAAGAAAAATTATAACATTTGTAAAATATTGATGAAAAATAAAACAATAATATCGCTTGATTACGTAAGTATTCAACCCCCTGAGTCAATACATTTTAGAATCACCTTTGGCAGCGATTACAGCTGTGTCTTTTTGGAAAAGTCTAAGATTTTCACACTGGGATTGTACAATATTTGCACAATATTCTTTAAAAAATTCTAGACGCTCTTTCAAGTTGGATATTGATCGTTGCTAGACAGCCACTTTCAAGTCGTGCCATAGATTTTCAAGCAGATTTAAGTCAAAACTGTAACTAGGCCACTCAGGAACATTCAAAGTCATCTTGGTCACTCCAGTGTAAATCTGGCCTTGTGTTTTTGGTTATTGTCCTGCTAAAAGGTAAACTTGTCTCCCAGTGTCTGTTGGAAAGCAGACAACCAGATGTTCCTCTAGGATTTTGCCTGTGCTTTGCTCTATTCCGTTTATTTTTTATCGTAAAAAAACTCCTTAGTCCTTGCCGATGACAAGCATACCCATAACATGATGCAGCCACCACCAAATATGAATAGTGGCACTCAGTGATGTGTTGGATTTTCCCCAAACATAATGCTTTGTATTCAGTACATTGTGATCATTTCTTTGCCACATTTTTTTGCAGTTACACTTTAGTGCCTCGTGAAAACAGGATGCATGTTTTGGAGTATTTGTATTCTGTACATGCTTCCTTTTCACTCCGCCATTTAGGTTAGTATTGTGGAATAGCTACAATGTTGTTGATCCATCCTCAGTTCCCCCATCAAAGCCATTAAACTCGAACTGTTTCATAGTCACCATTGGCCTCATTGTGAAATCCCTGAGCGGTTTCCTTCCTCTCCGGCAACTGAGTTAGGAAGGACGCCTGTATCTTTGTAGTGACTGGCTGTATTGATACACCATCCAAAGTGTAATAATGTCACCAGGCTCAAAGGGTTAGTCAATGTCTGCTTTTTTCTCTTTTTTTTAACCCATCTACCAATAGATGCCCTTCTTTGTAGTCATTGGAAAACCTCCCTGGTCTTTGTGGTTGAATCTGTGTTTGAAATTCACTGCTCGACTGAGGGACCTTACAGACAATTGTATGTGTTGGGGTACAGAGATGAGGTAGTCATTCATAAATACTGTTAAACACGATTATTGCACACAGAGTGAGTCCATGCAACTTATTATTTTATTTATTTATTTTTTATTTTACCTTTTATTTAACTAGGCAAGTCAGTTAAGAACAAATTCTTATTTTCAATGACGGCCTAGGAACAGTGGGTTAACTGCCTGTTCAGGGGCAGAAGGACAGATTTGTACCTTGTCAGCTCGGGGATTTGTACTCACAACCTTCCGGTTACTAGGGACTTGTTAAGCACATTTTTACTCCTGAACTTATTTAGGCTTATCATAACAAAGGGGTTAAATACTTATTAACTCAAGACATTTTTGCTTTTTAATGTAATTAATTTGTAAAACCATGATTCCACTTTGACATTATGGGGTATTGTGTGTAGCCCAGTGGCACAAAAATCACAATTGAATCCATTTTAAATTCAGGCTGTAACACAACAAAATGTGGAAAAAGTCAAGGGGTGTGAATACTTTCTTTAGGACAATGTTCCATTACTTTATACTGTCACTGTGAGAGTTAATTCCATTGAATTTTTGTCATGTTGTCACACACACAATTAGCCGTGGATGTACACTAGTAGAATGCAGTTTCCCTGGTAACCATGGAAGTAGTTAAAATGTTTTATGTACATCAAATCATCACAGATTACATTGACTTTACAGTCAGTCCCTGTCCTTGTTTTAACAGCACACACACCTCTGTAAACATCCCCTATCTGGAAACACACACTCACCCACTCTCCGATGGTGTGTGTGCGCAGGCTGTTGCTGATAACCTTGGTCTCCTCCCAGAGGATTCTGTCTGGGCCCCAACGTCTGATCTTCTGACGCGTCTTCACAGCAAACACCAGCAGGATGATCAGACCCACGAATACCAAGATTCCCAGGATGATGGCTATGACCTAAAGAGAGAAGGGGAGAGAGACATTGTAAACAAGATGGTTATGACCTATAGAGAGAAGGGGAGAGAGACATTGTAAACAAGATGGTTATGACCTATAGAGAGAAGGGGAGAGAGACATTGTAAACAAGATGGTTATGACCTATAGAGAGAAGGGGAGAGAGACATTGTAAACAAGATGGTTATGACCTATAGAGAGAAGGGGAGAGAGACATTGTAAACAAGATGGTTATGACCTATAGAGAGAAGGGGAGAGACATTGTAAACAAGATGGCTATGACCTGGGACAGAGAGGAGGGTCAGTAGGTTAGCATGTTCCACACAGGAAGGATAATGCGCCAGGGTGAAACGTGTTATCGGCGATAGGGAGTCTTTAGCTAATAGCTCTGTCTAAGCACATCTCTGACACAATCTGACAGGAGCACCTGCTGGATCTCTAACAGAGACAGGAAAATGTCCCATAGGCTAGCAGAGATGCAGCACTAAATGACCCCCTCCTGAGGTTCCACCACGCCATAATGGTAGAGGTACTGGTTGATGAAGATAGTACCTACCTCCTGAGGTTCCACCACGCAGTAATGGTAGAGGTACTGGTTGATGAAGATGCCCTGGGCTTGGTTCTGATTCTGGTACTGGGAACACAGCTGTATGATCTGGTTGTAGTAGACGGACCCTGAGGACTGGGCTGTGGGGTTCACTGCCACCAGGTAGACTATAGTAGCGATGATCATTAGTATCGCCAAGATGGCCGACACGATGATGGCCCCCAGGTAGAACTTTGGCGAGCGGGACGCGTTCCGCCGCGACACCACTAGGATGAAGATGATGAGCACGGCGATGAAGGTGATGGCTGCTATGGCAATGATGAAGCCCTGCCAGGGGGTCTCTGGTTCCCGCTGATTCTCCGGTACTGGGAACACAGCTGTATGATCTGCCACCGTTGTAGCTCCCACCGTATCCTCCGCCGCCGATGCCCATCCCGCCTCCGATGCCCCCGCTCATTCCCATCATGCTCATGTCGTAGTCCCAGGCGAGCGTAGACGCCACGCAGGCGAAGATCGCTACATGATGATGATGATGATGGAGATGATCTTCATCACCCCCGGAGGAGAGGTCCAGCGGTAGAAGTGGAGGAGCTCCTCCTCTGGGTAGAAAGAGTAGGCTGGGTTGGAGACATGCTCGCTATGCTTGTGCCTGTGTTCATGGCTGGGGGAAAAAGGAGGGGAAGGAGAGGACAGAGAAGAAGAGGAGGAGAGGACAGAGAAGAAGAGGAGGAGAGGAGGAGAGGACAGAGAAGAAGAGGAGGAGAGGACAGAGGAGGAGAGGACAGAGGAGGAGAGGACAGAGGAGGAGAGGACAGAGAAGAAGAGGAGGAGAGGACAGAGAAGAGGAGGAGAGGACAGAGAAGAAGAGGAGGAGAGGACAGAGAAGAAGAGGAGGAGAGGACAGAGAAGAAGAGGAGGAGAGGACAGAGGAGGAGAGGACAGAGAAGGAGGCAGAGAAGAAGAGGAGGAGAGGAGGAGAGGACAGAGAAGAAGAGGAGGAGAGGACAGAGGAGGAGAGGACAGAGAAGGAGAGGAGGAGAGGACAGAGAAGGAGAGGACAGAGAAGAAGAGGAGGAGAGGACAGAGAAGAAGAGGAGGAGAGGAGGAGAGGACAGAGAAGAAGAGGAGGAGAGGACAGAGGAGGAGAGGACAGAGAAGGAGAGGAGGAGAGGAGGAGAGGACAGAGAAGAAGAGGAGGAGAGGACAGAGAAGAAGAGGAGGAGAGGACAGAGAAGAAGAGGAGGAGAGGACAGAGGAGGAGAGGACAGAGAAGGAGAGGAGGAGAGGACAGAGAAGAAGAGGAGGAGAGGAGGAGAGGACAGAGAAGAAGAGGAGGAGAGGACAGAGGAGGAGAGGACAGAGAAGGAGAGGAGGAGAGGACAGAGAAGGAGAGGACAGAGAAGAAGAGGAGGAGAGGACAGAGAAGAGGAGGAGAGGACAGAGAAGAAGAGGAGGAGAGGACAGAGAAGAGGAGGAGAGGACAGAGAAGAAGAGGGGGAGAGGAGGAGAGGACAGAGAAGAAGAGGGGGAGAGGAGGAGAGGACAGAGAAGAAGAAGGGGAGAGGAGGAGAGGACAGAGAAGAGGAGGAGAGGACAGAGAAGAAGAGGAGGAGAGGAGGAGGACAGAGAAGAAGAGGGGGAGAGGAGGAGAGGACAGAGAAGAAGAGGGGGAGAGGACAGAGAAGAAGAGGAGGAGAGGAGGAGAGGACAGAGAAGAAGAGGAGGAGAGGACAGAGGAGGAGAGGACAGAGAAGGAGAGGAGGAGAGGACAGAGAAGGAGAGGACAGAGAAGAAGAGGAGGAGAGGACAGAGAAGAGGAGGAGAGGACAGAGAAGAAGAGGAGGAGAGGACAGAGAAGAGGAGGAGAGGACAGAGAAGAAGAGGAGGAGAGGACAGAGAAGAAGAGGAGGAGAGGACAGAGAAGAAGAGGAGGAGAGGACAGAGAAGAAGAGGGGGAGAGGAGGAGAGGACAGAGAAGAAGAGGGGGAGAGGACAGAGAAGAAGAGGAGGAGAGGAGGAGAGGACAGAGAAGAAGAGGAGGAGAGGACAGAGAAGAGGAG
>NC_060177.1:87231866-87249366 GCF_021184085.1 Oncorhynchus gorbuscha | reverse complement strand
TAGAAGGCCAGCATCCCGGAGTCACCTCTTCACTGTTGACGTTGAGACTGGACAGAGGAACTCTGCCTAGAAGGCTAGCATCCCGGAGTCACCTCTTCACTGTTGACGTTGAGACTGGACAGAGGAACTCTGCCTAGAAGGCCAGCATCCCGGAGTCACCTCTTCACTGTTGACGTCTGGACAGAGGAACTCTGCCTAGAAGGCTAGCATCCCGGAGTCACCTCTTCACTGTTGACGTTGAGACTGGACAGAGGAACTCTGCCTAGAAGGCCAGCATCCCGGAGTCACCTCTTCACTGTTGACGTTGAGACTGGACAGAGGAACTCTGCCTAGAAGGCTAGCATCCCGGAGTCACCTCTTCAATGTTGACGTTGAGACTGGACAGAGGAACTCTGCCTAGTCCCGGAGACTGTTGAGGCCAGCATCCCGAAGGCCAGTCACACTCTTCACTGTTGACGTTGAGACTGAACAGAGGAACTCTGCCTAGAAGGCCAGCATCCCGGAGTCACCTCTTCACTGTTGACGTTGAGACTGGACAGAGGAACTCTGCCTAGAAGGCTAGCATCCCGGAGTCACCTCTTCACTGTTGACGTTGAGACTGGACAGAGGAACTCTGCCTAGAAGGCTAGCATCCCGGAGTCACCTCTTCACTGTTGACGTTGAGACTGGACAGAGGAACTCTGCCTAGAAGGCTAGCATCCCGGAGTCACCTCTTCACTGTTGACGTTGAGACTGGACAGAGGAACTCTGCCTAGAAGGCTAGCATCCCGGACTCACCTCTTCAATGTTGACCGAGAGACTGGTGTTCTGCGGGTACTATTTAATGAAGCTGACAGTTGAGGAATTGTGAGGCGTCTGTTTCTCAAACTAGACACTCTAATGTACTTGTCCTCTTGCTCAGTTGTGCCCCGGTGCCTCTCTCTCTCATCATTCCATTCTGGTTAGTGCCAGTTTGCTCTGTTCTGTGAAGGGAGCAGTACACAGCGTTGTGCGAGATCTGTAGTTTCTTGACAATTTCTTGTATAGAATAGCCTTCATTTCTCAGAAAAAGAATAGCCCGACGAGTTTCAGAAAAAGTGTTTCTGACCATTTTGAGCCTGTAATCGAACCCACAAATGCTGATGCTCCAGATGCTCACCTAGTCTAAAGAAGGACAGTTTCATTGCTTCTTAATTAGAACAACAGATTTCAGCTGTGCTAAAATAAGTGCAAAAGGATATTCTAATGATCAATTAGCCTTTTAAAATGATACATTTGGATTAGCTAACACAACGTGCCATTGGAACACAGGAGTGATGGTTGCTGATAATGGGCCTCTGTACGCCTATGTAGATATTCCATTAAAAATCAGCCGTTTCCAGCTACAATAGAAATTTAGAACATTAACAATGTCTACACTGTATTTCTGATCAATTTGATGTTAATTTAATGGACAAAAAATGTGCTCTTCTTTACAAAACAAGGACATTTCTAAGTGACCCCAAACTTTTGTGAAGTGTGTGTACAGTACCAGTACCAGTCCAAAGTTTGGACAGACCTAATCATTCCAGGGTTTTTCATTACTTTTACTATTTTCTACATTCTAGAATATTAGTGAAAACATCAAAACTATGAAATAACACATATGGAATCATATAGTAACCAAAAAAGTCTTAAACAAACAAAATATATTATATATTTGAGATTCTGGAAAGTAGAGATCCTTTCTCTTGATGACAGCTTCGCAAATTACTGGCATTCTCTCAACCAGCTTCATGAGGTAATCACCTGCAATGCATTTAAATGCAACAGGTGTGCCTTGTGTCTTGTTAAAAGTTAATTTGTTGAATTTAAGAACTTTGAAAGTTTCTTCAAGTGCAGTCCCAAAAACCATCAAGCGCTGTGATGAAACTGGTTCTCATGAGGACCGCCATAGGGAAGGAAGACCCAGAGTTACCTCTGATGCAGAAGATAAGTTCATTAGAGTTACCAGCCTCAGAAATCTGCAATTAACTGCACCTCAGATTGCAGCCCAAATAAATGCTTCACATAGTTCAAGAAACAGACACGTCTCAACTGTTCAGAGGAGACTGTGTCAATCAGGCCTTCATGGCTGAATTTCTGCAAAGAAACCACTACTAAAAGACACCAATAATAAGAAGAGACTTGCTTGGGCCGAGAAAAAACTAGCAATGGACATTAGACCGGTGGAAAGTTGTCCTTTGGTCTGATGAGTCCAAATTTGGGATTTTTGGTTCCAACCTCCGTGTCTTTATGAGATAAAGAGTAGGTGAACGGATTATCTCCGCATGTGTGGTTCCCACCGTGAAGCATGGAGGAGGAGGTGTGATGGTGTGGGGGTGCTTTGCTGGTGACACTGTCAGTGATTTATTTAGAATTCAAAGCACACATAATCAGCATGACTACCCCAGCATTCTGCAGCCATACACCATCCGATCTGGTTTGTGCTTAGTGAGACTATCATTTATTGTTCAGCAGGGCAATGACCCAAAACACACCTCCAGGCTGTGTAAGGGCTATTTGACTATGAAGGAGAGTGACGGAGTGCTGCATCAGATGACCTGGTCTCCACAATCAACTGACCTCAACCCAATTGAGATGGTTTGGGATGAATTGGACCACAGAGTGAAGGAAAAGCAGCCAACAAGTGGAGGAGGAAATAGATCAAAGAAATGAGGAAAGGAACGTAGGTAATAAGGAATGGGATCTAGAAAAGGAAGAGAGAAAGCAGGGGAAGCAAAGGAATCAAGAAAAGGAGGAGAAGAACCTCGGACCGGAGGAAAGGAAAGAAAATAAGGAAAAGATATGAGGAAAGAGAGCTAGGAAAGACCATGGGCTGTCACATTGTGATTGTCCAATGGGCTGTGACGTTATTAATGATATGAGGAAAGAGAGCAAGGAAAGACCATGGGCTGTCACATTGTGATTGTCCAATGGGCTGTGACGTTATTAATGATATGAGGAAAGAGAGCTAGGAAAGACCATGGGCTGTCACATTGTGATTGTCCAATGGGCTGTGACGTTATTAATGATATGAGGAAAGAGAGCTAGGAAAGACCATGGGCTGTCACATTGTGATTATCCAATGGGCTGTCACGTTATTAATGACCACACTGTGATTATCCAATGGGCTGTCACGTTATTAATGACCACACTGTGATTATCCAATGGGCTGTCACGTTATTAATGACCACACTGGATTATCCAATGGGTTGTCAGATTAATGACCACACTGTGATTATCCAATGGGCTGTCACGTTATTAATGACCACACTGAGATTATCCAATGGGCTGTCAAGACCAATGGGCCACACTGTGATTGTCCAATGGGCTGTCACGTTATTAATGACCACACTGTGATTATCCAATGGGCTGTCACGTTATTAATGACCACACTGTGATTATCCAATGGGCTGTCACGTTATTAATGACCACACTGTGATTATCCAATGGGCTGTCCCGTTATTAATGACCACACTGTGATTATCCAATGGGCTGTAATGTTATTAATGACCACACTGTGATTATCCAATGGGCTGTCACGTTATTAATGACCACACTGTGATTATCCAATGGGCTGTCCCGTTATTAATGACCACACTGTGATTATCCAATGGGCTGTAATGTTATTAATGACCACACTGTGATTATCCAATGGGCTGTAATGTTATTAATGACCACACTGTGATTATCCAATGGGCTGTCATGTTATTAATGACCACACTGTGTTTATCCAATGGGCTGTAATGTTATTAATGACCACACTGTGATTATCCAATGGGCTGTAATGTTATTAATGACCACACTGCGATTATACAACGAACTGTGGTGTTTTTAGTGACTACATTGTCCAATAGGTTGTCTTGTTGTTACTGATACCAATTCCGCGAAACGTCATCTTCTCACCATTGACCAGGCCCTGTCACCTAATCAGTTTGAGATACTGTAGTAATTTCAGACACATTTTTACCAATTCTCTATGGGTCATTAATAACTACCTGCCTCTGTGTTTTCGTGGTACAAGCAGGGCTGGAGAGGGTTAGGGATACTCAAGGCAGACCCAGCCTGGATATCAGTCCATTGACAAACTGCTCGCTCGCACGCAGAAGATCGGAGGAATGACCTCACTGCTCAGTCAGGCATGTGGAGACATACCATCATATCATCCTCATTAGATCATTATAATCACTAAATACATGTGTAGTGATACAAATAAATGTAGCTAGTCGTTGTGGAAGACATTTTATAGATAAAAGCAGAAGTAGCATGATTTTCTCCTTCCAGAAAACAACAGCTGATTCAAAGGGGGTGGAGTTTAAAACACTTCCACGCTAGAAGCTGAGAGGACACTCTTGTGAATCCTCTGCTGAAGTAGGTAATCAATGAGGAGAGCAGACTCCTCCTTTACCTACTAATACATTAACACTCTACTCAACCTCTCAACCACTCATTAGTTTCCCCGTCACTGAGATACATTTATTCACTGGGAGATTCTCATTTGGCCAAAAGTCTGTCCTCTCCTCGACTCCTCTGTCCTTCTCTGTAAGTTGTTCTGAATAAGAGCGTCTGCTGAATGACTAAAATGTAAATGTAATGCTCTGCTCCCAGATGTTTTCCTGTTCAAGAACATCCGTTAGATCGTCAACAGAAACCACCTGTTGTTGGAAACCAGTCTCTAGTTCTGAGGTGCTTTGTGGACACGGGCCCTGATGTAGACCCGTATTCATGAAGAGTGTTCATAACAGTTTGACTTATTAGATCATATTGAAGGAGATTGTTCTGGACTGGGAAAACCTGATCCTAGATCAGACCTCCTGATCTGAGACACTATGAATAAGGGACAGGTCTCCCCTGATCTGAAAGCAGTAAAATACTACTTGAGTAAAAGTCCAAAGGTATTTGGTTTAAAATATACTTGTATGGATCAAAAGTATAAAAGGGGGTACCAAGACAAGTCGCCCATGGGCGTACACTACCTGTAGGTAAACTTGGTTAAGAACACTACCTGTAGGTAAACTTGGTTAAGAACACTACCTGTAGGTAAACTTGGTTAAGAACACTACCTGTAGGTAAACTTGGTTAAGAACACTACCTGTAGGTAAACTTGGTTAAGAACACTACCTGTAGGTAAACTTGGTTAAGAACACTACCTGTAGGTAAACTTGGTTAAGAACACTACCTGTAGGTAAACTTAGTTAAGAACACTAGTTAGAACTGGGCGGACCACCCACTGTATATTTGGTTAGTTAGCTGTATTGAAGTCCAGCTCAGCCCCTTTTCCTGCCCCACATTATATATTCCTGCCCCACATTATATAAAGTGGCATTGTTTATGTGACTAGTGATACCTTTATTACATCCAATTAGTAAAGTGCCTAGATATTGAGTCTATGTTGGCAGCAGCCACTCAATGTTAGTGATGGCTGTTTAACAGTCTGATGGCCTTGAGATAAAAGCTGTTTTTCAGTCTCTCGGTCCCTGCTTTGATGCACATGTACTGACCTCACCTTCTGGATGACAGCGGGATGAACAGGCAGTGGCTCTGGTGGTTGTTGTCCTTGATGATCTTATTGGCCTTCCTGTGACATCAGGTGATGTAGGTGTCCTGGAGGGCAGGTAGTTTGCCCCTGGTGATGCGTTGTGCAGACCTCACTACCCTCTGGAGAGCCTTACGGTTGTGGGAGGAGCAGTTGCCGTACCAGGCGGTGATACAGCCCGACAGGATGCTCTCGATTGTGCATCTGTAGAAGTTTGAGTGTTCAAGCCAAATTTCTTCAGCCTCCTGAGGTTGAAGAGGCTGTTGCACCTTCTTCACCACGCTGTCTGTGTGGGTGGACCATTTCACTGTAGTGAAGTTAAAGTTGTCAAATGAATAGTGTAGTACAGTACAGATGCTCAAAAAAACGACTTAAGAAGTACTTTAAAGTATTTTTTACTAATGTATTCTTACACCACTGTATGAAAGGCATCACTGGCCACAAGGCTCAGCAGTCCTACTCTGAGAAGCTTCAGGAATCCTAGCCAGCAGTTCTCCATACAACACCGCCCCCATCTGGTGTGATTAAGTCATATTTTTGTTGTTGATAATATACCCTTATGATATATCATTCAGTTCATTTCCACATGGGGGGAGGGTCATATGTACCTGTAACTGTAAGTATAACATAGGGTTCCCTGACGTTTTGGGTTCCCATGTTGATGGTGATACTGCAGCTTAGCTTCCACCATGTCATCCCAGGTTGGATCAACATAACATAAGGACTTAATTATCACCAAGGGGAAATGTTGTTTTTATCTGAAATGCTGATTATGAAAGAAGGCTAAACCATAGAATAACAAAGCGGTATATTATTACACTCAGGTTTAAGCACAAACACTGTAAACTGTTGTGGCGTTGACTATCATTAAATGTGAAGACTGTATATTATCAATTCTGTGTAATTTTATTACGTAATTAAAATTAAAATTACATGATAAGTTTTATCAACTTGTAAGTCGGGGCACCACGGGAAAATATTTAAGTGTTTCTCTATTTCCTGAATTAACTCTTCAGATATTTTCATATCTTATCGATTACAGTCACTTATTAATGTCACTTATTAATGTATTAACACCTCATCAGTCATATTCTGAATGTCGCAAACCCTTGGATGTCTGCACCAACCCTAGCATAGAATCAGAGATATACAAATGGGTTTAATGATTTATTTACTAACTAACTAATCAATTCCAGAATAACATGACATAAACACACACACAATTAGTTCACACATGGGTTACTACATGACACAGAGGAAAAGTCCCTAGCGGACAAAACCGATATGACGGCTTGGTAGACAAAGGAAAGGAGATGGGGACCAATCAAGAGCAGGAAACTCATAGCTGATAACTACACTCATAGAAATTATTAATACTTTGAATATGAACAATGGCTCATTAGAAAATAAATTGCAATTGACATATTTATGAGCATATGTCTTGTTGTCTCTCTCTGTGGTCGCCGGTCCATCTGCCAGAAAGTCGCCAGAAAAGTCTCTGGCTGCGTTCCCTAGGAGTCACAGTCTGTCGTAGTTGTTATAATGGATACTTCAGAGTACCATTCGGAACTGTTTTTAGATTGGCTGCGTTTACCAGACTAAAGTATTTAAACAGCTGCAGTCTGAATTGTTCTTTAGTTTATAGTTGTAGTCATTCCATCGTGGGTACTCCGTCCCGGCGTTCTCTGACTCTAGTTTAAATTGCCAACCATTTCAATGTGAGGACTCCGTCCCGGTGTTCTCTGACTCTAGTTTAAATTGCTAACCATTTCAATGTGAGGACTCCGTCCCGGCGTTCTCTGACTCTAGTTTAAATTGCCAACCATTTCAACATGTAGCGACAGCTTCATATTTTTCTCATCTTAACCATTTGAGACGTCCTGCTTCTTGTGGGTCTCTTTGGCGCCGAGTAGTACTTCTTCTATGTTGAACGTTTCAGAGATCCAGCCATTTCAACGTGGAACTCCCTGTCCTGGCCTTATCTTGACTAAATGTACATTTTGTCACCAGTCCTTTTATTCTGGAGTAGAAAAGGGTGGTTCCATGACGCCTGATGTAATGTCTGGCTGACGGGCACGTGGCCACTGACTAGTTAAACTTTATATGAAAATCCTTTCATTTAGAAGGTTAACATCACATTTCATCTTTTCACAAATAGTTTCATTTTTATCACATTTCACAACATTTAGATTCAAACCCAATAATTGATAAATGTACACAACCAAAGACACAGTAATGTGTATTTCCTTCATGAGTAATGTTTGTTCTTCATGAGATCTCCAAGTGAAACAAACTCAACATATGACTGTCCTTTAAGTATCCACAGATCATTCCCAAATTCTCAAAAATATAAATATTGTTTACTTCTCCAATGTTGGGGATTAGTAGTTATGGGAAGAAGAATGTCTGTTCTTCACAGGCTTTCTCCCTCCAAACTCCATGGCAGCGAAGAGAGTTTCTAGCAGGAATTTATGACTGTTGTGAAACGTGGGATGGGAGAGAGAGAGAGAGAGGGAGGGGGGGGCCATCAATTGTGGACTGGCCTCTGGGAGCACTGGGACATTTCCCGTTGGCCCGAGGGTCATTTTGGATTGAGGGTCGCTTTGACCTGCCGTGAATAGTCAATTTGACCAGTGATAATAGAGCAAGCAGGAATGAGGTGACGGAGAAGCCACGCATCAGGCGCGACACTCACTCTCTCGCTGAAGTATCCCCGTGCCAAAAATGACATCAGGTCTCTCCGCTATGCACATAACAACCATCTACCTGCTTCTCTGCACAAAACATTTGACATTTCACACTGTGAAATGGACGGTCAGAAAAGGAAAGTTGGAACGGAGAGGGAGAGAATTAAAAATAGAAAGGCCCTTGCCACAGCTAAATGCTGCAAAATAAGCAACATGTTCGCCAGTAAGGGACCAGGTCAGTCACAAGTAGCCTAGATGACAATAGTGACAAAACGGCTGGTAGGCTAAACAGTTTGCATGTCTTACGTGTTCATAGCAATGAGTGCAACATAGCGGTCATAATGACTGTTGGCAAAATGTTTCAACTAGTAACAAAATAGTAAACCTGGATTATGGACTTGCCAGCATTCGGTTATGACTCATACCACATGAGCGAGGGAAAGTGCTCATACACTGTACAGAGAAACAGGCTACAGTAACCTAACCACGATAAATCCATAAATGTAACGCAGTAGCCTGTGACACAGCACAGGCAATGACAAAGATCATTAGCACCATTAGTACCAGCAGTACAAGTTACTACAATCATATACAGCTCTGAGGGAAAATTAAGAGACCAGTCTTTATTCCACAGCTGTGTTAATGTAGCCTACTGATACACTAATGATAGTGAGTATGATAATAAAAGCAGCAGCAACACTAGAGCTTCAGGTGCTCCTGTATTAATGTAGCCTACTGATACACTAATGATAGTGAGTATTATAGAAGCAGCAGCAACACTAGAGCTTCAGGTGCTCCTGTATTAATGTAGCCTACTGATACACTAATGATAGTGAGTATTATAGAAGCAGCAGCAACACTAGAGCTTCAGGTGCTCCTGTATTAATGTAGCCTACTGATACACTAATGATAGTGAGTATTATAGAAGCAGCAGCAACACTAGAGCTTCAGGTGCTCCTGTATTAATGTAGCCTACTGATACACTAATGATAGTGAGTATAATAGAAGCAGCAGCAACACTAGAGCTTCAGGTGCTCCTGTATTAATGTAGCCTACTGATACACTAATGATAGTGAGTATTATAGAAGCAGCAGCAACACTAGAGCTTCAGGTGCTCCTGTATTAATGTAGCCTACTGATACACTAATGATAGTGAGTATTATAGAAGCAGCAGCAACACTAGAGCTTCAGGTGCTCCTGTATTAATGTAGCCTACTGATACACTAATGATAGTGAGTATTATAGAAGCAGCAGCAACACTAGAGCTTCAGGTGCTCCTGTATTAATGTAGCCTACTGATACACTAATGATAGTGAGTATTATAGAAGCAGCAGCAACACTAGAGCTTCAGGTGCCCTGTATTAATGTAGCCTACTGATACACTAATGATAGTGAGTATTATAGAAGCAGCAGCAACACTAGAGCTTCAGGTGCTCCTGTATTAATGTAGCCTACTGATACACTAATGATAGTGAGTATTATAGAAGCAGCAGCAACACTAGAGCTTCAGGTACTCCTGTATTAATGTAGCCTACTGATACACTAATGATAGTGAGTATAATAGAAGCAGCAGCAACACTAGAGCTTCAGGTGCTCCTGTATTAATGTAGCCTACTGATACACTAATGATAGTGAGTATTATAGAAGCAGCAGCAACACTAGAGCTTCAGGTGCTCCTGTATTAATGTAGCCTACTGATACACTAATGATAGTGAGTATAATAGAAGCAGCAGCAACACTAGAGCTTCAGGTGCTCCTGTATTAATGTAGCCTACTGATACACTAATGATAGTGAGTATTATAGAAGCAGCAGCAACACTAGAGCTTCAGGTGCTCCTGTATTAATGTAGCCTACTGATACACTAATGATAGTGAGTATTATAGAAGCAGCAGCAACACTAGAGCTTCAGGTGCTCCTGTATTAATGTAGCCTACTGATACACTAATGATAGTGAGTATTATAGAAGCAGCAGCAACACTAGAGCTTCAGGTGCTCCTGTATTAATGTAGCCTACTGATACACTAATGATAGTGAGTATTATAGAAGCAGCAGCAACACTAGAGCTTCAGGTACTCCTGTATTAATGTAGCCTACTGATACACTAATGATAGTGAGTATAATAGAAGCAGCAGCAACACTAGAGCTTCAGGTGCTCCTGTATTAATGTAGCCTACTGATACACTAATGATAGTGAGTATTATAGAAGCAGCAGCAACACTAGAGCTTCAGGTACTCCTGTATTAATGTAGCCTACTGATACACTAATGATAGTGAGTATTATAGAAGCAGCAGCAACACTAGAGCTTCAGGTACTCCTGTATTAATGTAGCCTACTGGTACACTAATGATAGTGAGTATTATAGAAGCAGCAGCAACACTAGAGCTTCAGGTGCTCCTGCAGAACGTGGAGATGGTCAGTTCAGAGACACTCAGACCAGGAACCTTCAGGAACAACTGAAGAGCACAAACCTAAACATGTAGGTTCTTTAATTAATATGTGCTTTATGAGATTATCAGTAGGACTGTAATCAGGGGTAATACCTTGCACATTTGTATGTGCTATGATTGGTGTATTTCCAGTGAGTTTGAGGGGGCACCCATAGCCATACATTACCTTAAACTCAGTGTTCAGATGGACTTACCAACATGTAGCCTCATATGTTTGTATTTTATAATGTGGATAACTTTCTTCCCAGATTAACATAGTGGCCAAATTTCTAACTAGTTTGGTAACCGTTGCATCAAATAGGGTTAGCCTACAAAATTAGCGATCTGGTGGTTTGCATGAACAGGGTGGCCTGGGATGGAGTCAAATTCCCAGCCTGAATGATTGTTTCAGTCTGCCACTGGGGGGCGTGATATACACCCAAAAGGGCCAAGTTGTGACACTGTAAAAGGTCAATGTCGATTGGTAAAAACCTAAGAGAAATCCTAAAACAATTCAGAAACATGATGAAGCCAGTCTGAGACCATCTTGCCGTAAAGCACGTTGTTTTAATTGATGCTATGAGGAAGTGAATACATGAGAGAAAGGGTGAGAGAACCAATCAGACACAAGGTCATAGGTTACATTCTAACCATAATACTGTTCCATCTAGTGACTGTAGCCGTAGCTGTAGGTGTAGTAGACGGTGCCTTTCTTCAGGTGGCAGGTCTCAGTGTGTGTTCCTGGGCGGATGGTGGTGGTGCAGGTTCCCATGTGGCGATCTGGTCCGATGACATCATCCCACACCTAATCATAATAACAATAATAGTTTAAAAAAATCAATCTTCCTCATCATCTTCATCATCTTCATCATCATAATAATAATTGATGGGATTTACATAGTGATTTTCCAGTGCTCAAAACGCTTTGCATAGTAAGGTGGGAAACTCACCTCCAGTGTCAGGATAGAGTTGGGAAGGATGTTTGCGAAGTTGAACTGGTCGGGCCAGGTGGGGTTTTCCTGTTTCTTCAGAATGCTGCTCTTGCCATGAAAGGATGAGCCACACCACACCTGAGGAAGATAATGTTGTCAATAGACTTTATTAAACTTTTTGTTCAAGTATTATTGTGCATTAAATACTAAATGATTGCTAATGTATGTACAGTTGGCTCACTTGAATGAGGAACCAGTATATGTATATTATAATTCATTCATTTGATTGTTTGTTCATTTTTCTTTCACTATTACTTCACCTAACAGGGGCACCTCAGGAGTGTTCATCCCCTTCCTGTACTCCCTGTTGCCTGACCTTACAAGTAACAAGCCAATCACTGACATTTTCATGGTCACATGTCACTGTAAGCTACTTAATATCCAAACAAATGACAGCTGACTGTCTGTTTACTGATTGATTATTGCTGTGTCTCTGTCCTTCTGTGTTATGATGTCTGTCCTGTCTGTAACATCACTGTACTTCTGTTTTATCTCCACACCTGGCAGTTTGTTGTTGTAAATAAGAATGTTTTGTTAACTGACTGTTCAGGTTAAATAAGGAAGAAATAAATTAAACAATTCACCTTGACGTAGGGGTCTGGTTTTGAGAAAAAGCGTCCTTTCAGGTTGGAGGCACGAATATCATACACTCTGACGGGGCCGTTATGCAGGTCACAGTGTACAAGAGCCAGGGTGCATAGCACCAGCAGTCCCAGGGACAGAGAGAGGGAGGCCATGGTACACTGTCAGAGAGAGGAGAGGTGACAGGAGGGGAAGATAAACATGTCATAAGAGCTTGAAACTAACACCTCAAACTGTATTCAGAGAGGAGTCAAAAATTGAGCTGAATGTTCAGGATATATTATCAGTGTTAAGAGATTAGTCCGTGGAGGAAGAGAGAGAGATCAATGGACAGAGAGAGAGAGATCAATGGACAGAGAGAGAGAGAGACGGACAGAGAGAGAGAGACGGACAGGGAGAGAGACACGTACAGAGAGAGAGAGACGTACAGAGAGAGAGAGAGAGACGTACAGAGAGAGAGAGAGACACGTACAGAGAGAGAGAGAGAGACGGACAGAGAGAGAGACGGACAGAGAGAGAGACGGACAGAGAGAGAGACGGACAGAGAGAGAGACGGACAGAGAGAGAGACGGAGAGAGAGAGACGGAGAGAGAGAGACTGACAGAGAGAGACGGACAGAGAGAGCGAGAGAGACGGACAGAGAGAGCGAGAGAGACGGACAGAGAGAGCGAGCGAGACGGACAGAGAGAGCGAGCGAGACGGACAGGGAGAGAGACACGTACAGAGAGAGAGAGAGAGACGTACAGAGAGAGAGAGAGACACGTACAGAGAGAGAGAGAGAGAGAGACGGACAGAGAGAGAGACGGACAGAGAGAGAGACGGACAGAGAGAGAGACGGACAGAGAGAGAGACGGACAGAGAGAGACGGAGAGAGAGAGACGGACAGAGAGAGATGGACAGAGAGAGCGAGAGAGACGGACAGAGAGAGCGAGAGAGACGGACAGAGAGAGCGAGAGAGACGGACAGAGAGAGCGAGAGACGGACAGAGAGAGCGAGAGAGACGGACAGAGAGAGCGAGAGAGACGGACAGAGAGAGCGAGAGACACGGACAGAGAGAGCGAGAGACGGACAGAGAGCGAGAGAGACGGACAGAGAGAGCGAGAGAGACGGACAGAGAGAGCGAGAGAGACGGACAGAGAGCGAGAGAGACGGACAGAGAGAGCGAGACGGACAGAGAGAGCGAGAGAGACGGACAGAGAGAGCGGACAGAGAGACGGACGGAGAGAGCGAGAGAGACGGACAGAGAGCGAGAGAGACGGACAGAGAGAGCGAGAGACGGACAGAGAGAGAGAGAGACGGACAGAGAGAGCGAGAGAGACGGACAGAGAGAGCGAGAGAGACGGACAGAGAGAGCGAGAGAGACGGACAGAGAGAGCGAGAGAGACGGACAGAGAGAGCGAGAGAGACGGACAGAGAGAGCGGAGAGAGACGGACAGAGAGAGCGAGAGAGACGGACAGAGAGAGCGAGAGAGACGGACAGAGAGAGCGAGAGAGACGGACAGAGAGAGAGAGAGAGACGGACAGAGAGAGCGAGAGAGACGGACAGAGAGAGAGAGAGAGACGGACAGAGAGAGAGAGAGAGACGGACAGAGAGAGAGAGAGAGACGGACAGAGAGAGCGAGAGAGACGGACAGAGAGAGAGAGAGAGACGGACAGAGAGAGCGAGAGAGACGGACAGAGAGAGCGAGAGAGACGGACAGAGAGAGCGAGAGAGACGGACAGAGAGAGCGAGAGACGGACAGAGAGAGAGAGAGACGGACAGAGAGAGCGAGAGACGGACAGAGAGAGCAGAGAGACGGACAGAGAGAGCGAGAGAGACGGACAGAGAGAGCGAGAGAGACGGACAGAGAGAGAGAGAGAGACGGACAGAGAGAGAGAGAGAGACGGACAGAGAGAGAGAGAGAGACGGACAGAGAGAGCAGAGAGACGGACAGAGAGAGCGAGAGAGACGGACAGAGAGAGCGAGAGACGGACAGAGAGAGCGAGAGAGACGGACAGAGAGAGCGAGAGAGACGGACACAGAGAGAGAGACGGACAGAGAGAGAGAGAGACGGACAGAGAGACGGACAGACAGAGAGAGAGAGAGACGGACAGAGAGAGCGAGAGAGACGGACAGAGAGAGAGAGAGAGAGACGGACAGAGAGAGAGAGAGAGACGGACAGAGAGAGCGAGAGAGACGGACAGAGAGAGCGAGAGAGACGGACAGAGAGAGCGAGAGAGACGGACAGAGAGAGAGAGAGATACGGACAGAGAGAGAGCGAGAGAGACGGACAGAGAGAGAGCGAGAGAGACGGACAGAGAGAGCGAGAGAGACGGACAGAGAGAGAGCGAGAGAGACGGACAGAGAGAGCGAGAGAGACGGACAGAGAGAGCGAGAGAGACGGACAGAGAGAGCGAGAGATACGGACAGAGAGAGCGAGAGAGACGGACAGAGAGAGAGCGAGAGAGACGGACAGAGAGAGAGAGAGAGACGGACAGAGAGAGAGCGAGAGAGACGGACAGAGAGAGCGAGAGAGACGGACAGAGAGAGCGAGAGATACGGACAGAGAGAGAGAGAGAGACGGACAGAGAGAGCGAGAGAGACGGACAGAGAGAGAGAGAGAGACGGACAGAGAGAGAGAGAGAGACGGACAGAGAGAGCGAGAGAGAGACAGAGAGAGAGACGGACAGAGAGCGAGAGAGACGGACAGAGAGAGCGAGAGACGGACAGAGAGAGAGAGAGACGGACAGAGAGAGCGAGAGAGACGGACAGAGAGAGAGAGAGAGAGACGGACAGAGAGAGAGAGAGACGGACAGAGAGAGAGAGAGAGAGACGGACAGAGAGAGAGACGGACAGAGAGAGAGACGGACAGAGAGAGAGACGGACAGAGAGAGAGACGGACAGAGAGAGACGGAGAGAGAGAGACTGACAGAGAGAGATGGACAGAGAGAGCGAGAGAGACGGACAGAGAGAGCGAGAGAGACGGACAGAGAGAGCGAGCGAGACGGACAGAGAGAGCGAGCGAGACGGACAGAGAGAGCGAGAAGGACAGAGAGAGCGAGAGAGACGGACAGAGAGAGCGAGAGACACGTACAGAGAGAGCGAGAGAGACGGACAGAGAGAGCGAGAGAGACGGACAGAGAGAGCGAGAGAGACGGACAGAGAGAGCGAGAGAGACGGACAGAGAGAGAGAGAGAGACGGACAGAGAGAGCGAGAGAGACGGACAGAGAGAGCGAGAGAGACGGACAGAGAGAGCGAGCGAGACGGACAGAGAGAGAGACGAGAGAGAGGAGAGACGGACAGAGAGCGAGAGAGACGGACAGAGAGAGCGAGAGAGACGGACAGAGAGAGCGAGAGACGGACAGAGAGAGAGAGAGACGGACAGAGAGAGCGAGAGAGACGGACAGAGAGAGCGAGAGAGACGGACAGAGAGAGAGCGAGAGAGACGGACAGAGAGAGCGAGAGAGACGGACAGAGAGAGCGAGAGAGACGGACAGAGAGAGAGAGAGAGACGGACAGAGAGAGAGAGAGAGACGGACAGAGAGAGCGAGAGAGACGGACAGAGAGAGCGAGAGAGACGGACAGAGAGAGCGAGAGAGACGGACAGAGAGAGCGAGAGAGACGGACAGAGAGAGAGAGAGAGACGGACAGAGAGAGAGAGAGAGACGGACAGAGAGAGAGAGAGAGACGGACAGAGAGAGCGAGAGAGACGGACAGAGAGAGAGAGAGACGGACAGAGAGAGAGAGAGAGACGGACAGAGAGAGCGAGAGAGACGGACAGAGAGAGCGAGAGAGACGGACAGAGAGAGCGAGAGAGACGGACAGAGAGAGCGAGAGAGACGGACAGAGAGAGCGAGAGAGACGGACAGAGAGAGCGAGAGAGACGGACAGAGAGAGCGAGAGAGACGGACAGAGAGAGAGAGAGAGACGGACAGAGAGAGAGAGAGAGACGGACAGAGAGAGAGAGAGAGACGGACAGAGAGAGAGAGAGAGACGGACAGAGAGAGAGAGAGAGACGGACAGAGAGAGCGAGAGAGACGGACAGAGAGAGCGAGAGAGACGGACAGAGAGAGCGAGAGAGACGGACAGAGAGAGAGCGAGAGAGACGGACAGAGAGAGCGAGAGACGGACAGAGAGAGAGAGAGACGGACAGAGAGAGCGAGAGAGACGGACAGGACAGAGAGAGGACAGAGAGAGAGAGAGACGGACAGAGAGAGCGAGAGAGACGGACAGAGAGAGCGAGAGAGACGGACAGAGAGAGCGAGAGAGACGGACAGAGAGAGCGAGAGAGACGGACAGAGAGAGCGAGAGAGACGGACAGAGAGAGAGAGAGAGACGGACAGAGAGAGAGAGAGACGGACAGAGAGAGCGAGAGAGACGGACAGAGAGAGAGAGAGAGAGACGGACAGAGAGAGAGAGAGACGGACAGAGAGAGAGAGAGAGACGGACAGAGAGAGAGAGAGACGGACAGAGAGAGAGAGAGACGGACAGAGAGAGAGAGAGACGGACAGAGAGAGCGAGAGAGACGGACAGAGAGAGAGAGAGAGAGACGGACAGAGAGAGAGAGAGAGACGGACAGAGAGAGCGAGAGAGACGGACAGAGAGAGACGGACAGAGAGACGAGACGGACAGAGAGAGCGAGAGAGACGGACAGAGAGAGAGAGAGACGGACAGAGAGAGAGCGAGAGAGACGGACAGAGAGAGCGAGAGAGACGGACAGAGAGAGCGAGAGAGACGGACAGAGAGAGAGCGAGAGAGACGGACAGAGAGAGCGAGAGAGACGGACAGAGAGAGCAGAGAGACGGACAGAGAGAGCGAGGACAGAGAGAGCGAGAGAGACGGACAGAGAGAGAGAGAGAGACGGACAGAGAGAGAGAGAGAGACGGACAGAGAGAGAGCGAGAGAGACGGACAGAGAGAGCGAGAGAGACGGACAGAGAGAGCGAGAGAGACGGACAGAGAGAGCGAGAGAGACGGACAGAGAGAGCGAGAGAGACGGACAGAGAGAGAGAGAGAGACAGACGGACAGACAGAGAGAGAGACGGACAGAGAGAGCGAGAGAGAGACAGAGAGAGAGACGGACAGAGAGCGAGAGAGACGGACAGAGAGAGCGAGAGAGACGGACAGAGAGAGAGAGAGACGGACGGACAGAGAGAGAGAGACGGACAGAGAGAGAGAGAGAGAGAGAGAGAGAGAGAGAGACGAGACGGACAGAGAGAGAGAGAGACGGACAGAGAGAGAGAGAGAGACGGACAGAGAGAGAGAGAGACGGAGAGAGAGCGAGAGAGACGGACA
>NC_060177.1:87171866-87226866 GCF_021184085.1 Oncorhynchus gorbuscha | reverse complement strand
AGAGAGAGAGACAGACAGACGGACGGACGGACGGACGGACGGACGGACGGAGAGAGCGAGAGAGAGAAATAAATTGAAGATGCACAAGAACAATCCTGAATCAGCAGAAATACAGGCTCTTATTGAATTGCAGAATTTGATTAAAAAACAAGCATATCCAGGATGGAGGGAGATGACACTTGATACAGAAACTAATGGTTTTACACATTCAGTTCTGACAGTAAACCTGTCTGAGAAGTCATCCAGTGTACTCAACCAAACTGACACTTCATTTCTATATCTGCCAATCTAAAAGTGCTTTAAGGAACGCCACTCACTGTCTGCAGTCGACTGAATACCAGCCACAGTCTACAGAGATAACAAAGATGAGATGGATGCCCAAAGAGAGAGAGAGAGAGAGTAGTAGAACAACACCAGAACAACAGATCATGTCTTACCTGGATATTCTTGAGCTGTACGTCTGTCTTCTCTAGTCACCCAACTGCAGATGGTCCTTACTGTGCCATCTAGCTGTTTATAAAGAGCTCAGCCCCCCCCCCCCCAGGTGGTATGTTGACCCACAGGTGGTATGCAGGACTACTTAACCAATGAGAACACACCTTATATTACCACGAGACGTATGGAAGCCTATAAGGTGTAACAACAAATTCTGATACTATTTGTTCAATCAGCATTTCAGATACTATTCCAGATAATGTCAAAAGGCCAGCCCAGTGAATCAACAGTTAGGTGAGGACATTACTAAGGGTGGAGATGGTAAATAGTACTGCATAGAATCTGTAATTCTTCAGTAATACCATGAATCATTATATACAGTTCATTCAGAAAGTATTAAGATCCCTTGACTTTTTCTACATTTAGTTTCTTTACGGCCTTATTCTCAAATTCATTAAAACAATTATATCTTATCAATCTACACACATTACCCCATAATGACAAAGATAAAACAGATTTTTTTATTTTATTTTACCAAATGTATTTAAAATATTAAACAGAAATATTCAGACTCTGCTATGAGACTCGAAATTGAGCTCAGGTACATTCTGTTGCCATTGATCATCCTTGAGATGTTTCTACAACTTAATTGTAGTACACCTGAGGTCATTTCAATTGATTGGACATGATTTGGAAAGGCCCACCCCTGTCTATATAAAGTTGACTGTGTATGTCAGAGCAAAAATCAAGCCATAAGATGGAAGAAATTGTCCATAGAGCTCTGAGACAGGATTGTGTTGACCATAAATCATATTTAAGATTCCTGGCACTGAGACCATACACCTTGACTTACCAGGACACACATCAGCAGCAGGGCCAAGGACAAAGAGAGAGAGAGGGGAGGACATGGCTCACAGCAAGGGAAGGATGGAAGAAGGACAACTAGGAGAGAGAGAGGAGGACATGGCTCACAGCAAGGTCAGGATTGAAGAAGGACAACTAGGAGAGAGAGAGGGACATGGCTCACAGCAAGGGCAGGATTGAAGAAGGACAACTAGGAGAGAGAGGAGGACATGGCTCACAGCAAGGGCAGGATGGAAGAAGGACAACTAGGAGAGAAAGAGGAGGACATGGCTCACAGCAAGGGCAGGATGTAAGAAGGACAACTAGGAGAGAGAGAGGAGGACATGACTCACAGCAAGGGAAGGATGGAAGAAGGACAACTAGGAGAGAGAGAGGAGGACATGACTCACAGCAAGGGAAGGATGGAAGAAGGACAACTAGGAGAGAGAGAGAGGAAGACATGGCTCACAGCAAGGTCAGGATTGAAGAAGGACAACTAGGAGAGAGAGAGGAGGACATGGCTCACAGCAAGGGCAGGATTGAAGAAGGACAACTAGGAGAGAGAGGAGGACATGGCTCACAGCAAGGGCAGGATGGAAGAAGGACAACTAGGAGAGAAAGAGGGGGACATGGCTCACAGCAAGGGCAGGATTAAAGAAGGACAACTAGGAAAGAAAGAATTTTCCAACTTCAGTCCTCATGTTCCCCCGACAGCACACATTTTTGTTGTATCCCAGGACAAAAACACTGGATTCAATGTGTCAAGGACTCAACGGACAACTAGGAAAGAAAGAATTTTCCAACTTCAGTCCTCATGTTCCCCCGACAGCACACATTTTTGTTGTATCCCAGGACAAAAACACTGGATTCAATGTGTCAAGGACTCAACGGAAGCACTAGGAGAGAAAGAGTGAGACAGAGAGAGAGAATGAGAGAGATTTCTATCAACATTTTGCAAATATACTCAACAAAAATATAAACGCAACGCAACCATTTCTAAGAGTGAGAAAGAGAGTGAGTGCGAGAGAGTGAGTGCGAGAGAGAGAGTGCGAGAGAGAGAAGGTAGAGAGAGGTAGAGATTTCTATCAAAATCTTGAAAATATACTGAACAAAAATATAAACACAACATGCAACCATTTCATTAGATTTCACTGGTTGTTCTCTGTTTTTAATGATCAGAGTTTGTCTTCTGTTAGTTGCTTCAGTGTCACGTCCTGACCATAGAGAGTCCTTATTTTCTATGGTAGAGTAGGTCAGGGCATGACTGGGTGGTTACTCTAGTTTATTATTTCTATGTTGGGTTCTAGGTTTGTTTTTCTATATTGGTGATTGTGTGTGATTCCCAATTAGAGGCAGCTGGTAATCGTTGTCTCTAATTGGGGATCATATTTAAGTAGCTGTTTTTCCCACCTGTGTTTGTGGGATATTGTTTTGAGTTAGCGCACGTAGAATCTCTGTTGTCACGGTTCGTTGTTAGTTTATTGTTTATTTGTTTTTGTCTTGACTTTGTTTCACTTTCTAATAAATAATGTGGAACTCAACATCCGCTGTGCCTTGGTCCGACATTTATTCTAACGACATTCAGAGTTGTTTGATGTAAAAAGTCTATAGGATCTGAATTATATACAGTTTCATAGAAACTTTTAAAATTGGCATTAATAGCATTGTTGTTTCTAATTACTAATCTTTTAAAATTATAACTGGTTCAGAATGTATGTGTTTTCTGAGAGATGGAGCATATTTACCAGGTTAATTTGCCATTAACTAGTATGTTTTATTTGAGTTTAATCTGTAATGGTTGGCTCTCTTCGGAAGTAAATATTCAGCATTTTCATTTTCTTCTTTACCTTGTAAACATATTTTTTTCTGGTCTTTTTCTAACACAGTGATTTATTTTTCTCTGTATCAGGGGGCTGATTTGTCTATCCTCTGTCTACATTTGTAATGGTAAAGGTTAAAAAAAAATGTATTGTATTACATAAAATTCAGTTCTAGAAGATACACTCTGTTCATTCTCCACATTTTGTCGATAAATGTATTTTCTGGAGTAATTCATCATGATACCGGAGAATGATCTGATATCTCCCTGTAGCAATTTTTTATCCAGTAATTTGTTGAGAGCATTTTTTAAAATAAAACATGTAGTAAATTCTTGGATAGCTTTTCTTTAAGAAAAAAAGGACTAGTCTTTTGCAGTAATCTCCAGGTGTCCTACAAATAATTTTTATAGATGACGTTTTTCAGCCTCTTTGGAGGCTCCTTAAGTCTGCCTGTTTTGTTACTATAGAGTCCTTGCAGAAAGAATTCAGACCCCTTGACTTTTTCCACATTTTGTTACATTACAGATTACAGCCTTATTCTAAAATTGATTAAATAAAACGTGTTCCTCAGCAATCTACACACAATACCCCATTATGATTTTTTTTTTATGGAGAAAAAAGGGTTTTAGTAATGTTTGCAAAACAAAAATTCCTTATTTACATAAGTATTAAGACCCGTTTATTTTACTGACAACTGTTATGTCAACATAAGTAGTCCTACATACGAGATCTTTATAAACAGCTAAATGGCACAGTAAGGACCATCAGCAGTTGGGTGACTAGAGGAGACAGACGTCCAGCTCGACTATCCAGGTAAGATATGATCTTAGTCTTACACCTCTCTCTCTCTCTCTCTCTCTCTCTCTCTCTCTCTCTCTCTCTCTCTCTCTCTCTCTCTCTCTCTCTCTCTCTCTCTCTCTCTCCTTTGTTCTCTGTAGACAGTGGCTGGGATTTAGTCGACTGCAGACAGTGAGTGGCGTTCCTTAAAGCACATTTAGATTGGATCAATAGCAGATATAGAAATGAAGTGTCAGTCTGGTTGAGTACACTGGATGACTTCTCAGACAGGTTTGCTGTCAGAACTGAATGTGTAAAACCATGGGACTGACAGTTTCTATATCAAGTGACATCTCCCTCCATCCAGGATGTACTAGTGTGTAAATCAAACACACTTCTCAAAAGCCACTATCTGCAATTGAAAAAGATTCTGTATTTATGCTGATTCAGGAATGTTCTGGTATCTTCTGTCTGTCTGTCTGTCTGTCTGTCTGTCTGTCTGTCTGTCTGTCTGTCTGTCTGTCTGTCTGTCTGTCTGTCTGTCTGTCTGTCTGTCTGTCTGTCTGTCTGTCTGTCTGTCTGTCTGTCTGTCTGTCTGTCTGTCTGTCTGTCTGTCTGTCTGTCTGTCTGTCTGTCTGTCTGTCTGTCTGTCTGTCTGTCTTCCTCAACTGACTAATCTCCTAACACTGATGTCCTCGTCTTTCAACTCTATTTTTACTCTCTGAATGCAGTTTGAGGTGATACTTTCAAGCACTAAACATGGACATGTTCATGTCTTCCCCTCCTGTCCCCTCCCCTCCCCTCCCCTCCCCTCCCTCCCCTCCCCTCCCCTCCCCTCCCCTCCCCCTCCCCTCCCCTCCCCTCCTCCTCTCTCCCAGACAGTGTACCATGGCCTCTCTCCTCTGTCCCTGGGACTGCTGGTGCTATGCACCCTGGCCCTTGTACACTGTGACCTGTATGACGGCCCCATCAGGGTGTGGGGCCTTAGTGCCTCCAATCTGAAAGGAGACTTCCTCTCCTAGCCAGACCCCTACGTCAAGGTGAATTGATTCATTTATTTATTCTTTATTTAACCTGAACAATCAGTTAATAAATCATTCTTATACACCTGACTGTAGTGTTAACCTGTACCTGTGATACACATGACTGTAGTGTTAACCTGTACCTGTGATACACATGACTGTAGTGTTAACCTGTACCTGTGATACACATGACTGTAGTGTTAACCTGTACATGTGATACACATGACTGTGGTGTTAACCTGTACCTGTGATACACATGACTGTAGTGTTAACCTGTACCTGTGATACACATGACTGTAGTGTTAACCTGTACCTGTGATACACATGACTGTGGTGTTAATCTGTACCTGTGATACACATGACTGTAGTGTTAACCTGTACCAGTGATACACATGACTGTAGTGTTAACCTGTACCTGTGATACACATGACTGTAGTGTTAACCTGTACCAGTGATACACATGACTGTAGTGTTAACCTGTACCTGTGATACAGATGACTGTAGTGTTAACCTGTACCTGTGATACACATGTGCCACAGGGTTCAATTCTCGGGCCGACTCTTTTCTCTGTATATATCAATGATGTTGCTCTTGCTGCGGACGATTCCCTGATCCACCTCTACGCAGATGACACCATTGTATACACTTTCGGCCCGTCATTGGACACTGTGCTATCTAACCTCCAATCGAGCTTCAATGCCATACAACACTCCTTCCGTGGCCTCCAACTGCTCTTAAACGCTAGTAAAACCAAATGCATGCTTTTCAACCGATCGCTGCCTGCACCCGCATGCCCGACTAGCATCACCACACTGGATGGCTCCGACCTTGAATATGTGGACACCTATAAGTACCTAGGTGTCTGGCTAGACTGCAAACTCTCCTTCCAGACCCATATCAAACATCTCCAATCGAAAATCAAATCAAGAATCGGCTTTCTATTCCGCAACAAAGCCTCCTTCACTCACGCTGCCAAGCTTACCCTAGTAAAACTGACTATAAGAGCGTCTGCTAAATGACTTAAATGTAAATGATCCTCGACTTTGGCGATGTCATCTACGAAATTGCTTCCAACACTCTACTCAGCAAACTGGATACAGTTTATCACAGTGCCATCCATTTTGTCACTAAAGCACCTTATACTACCCACCACTGCGACTTGTATGCTCTAGTCGGCTGGCCCTCGCTACATATTCGTCGCCAGACCCATTGGCTTCAGGTCATCTACAAGGCCATGCTAGGCAAAGCTCCGCCTTATCTCAGCTCACTGGTCACGATGGCAACACCCATCCGTAGCACGCGCTCCAGCAGGTGTATCTCATTGATCATCCCTAAAGCCAACACCTCATTCGGCCGCTTTTCGTTCCAGTACTCTGCTGCCTGTGACTGGAACGAATTGCAAAAATCGCTGAAGTTGGAGACTTTTATCTCCCTCACCAACTTCAAACATCAGCTAGCTGAGCAGCTAACTGATCGCTGCAGCTGTACATAATCTATTGGTAAATAGCACACCCATTTTCACCTACCTCATCCCCACAGTTTTTATTTATTTACTTTTCTGCTCTTTTGTACACCAATATCTCTACCTGTACATGATCATTTATCACTCCAGTGTTAATCTGCAATATTGTAATTATTCGCCTACCTCCTCATGCCTTTTGCACACATTGTATATAGACTCCCATTTTTTTCTCTGTGTTATTGACTTGTTAATTGTTTACTCCATGTGTAACTCTGTGTTGTCTGTTCACACTGCTGTGCTTTATCTTGGCCAGGTCGCAGTTGCAAATGAGAACCTGTTCTCAACTAGCCTACCTGGTTAAATAAAGGTGAAATAAATAAATAAAATAAACATGACTGTAGTGTTAACCTGTACCTGTGATACACATGACTGTAGTGTTAACCTGTACCTGTGATAAACATGACTGTAGTGTTAACCTGTACCTGTGATAAACATGACTGTAGTGTTAACCTGTACCTGTGATACACATGACTGTAGTGTTAACCTGTACCTGTGATACACATGACTGTAGTGTTAACCTGTACCTGTGATACACATGACTGTAGTGTTAACCTGTACCTGTGATACACATGACTGTAGTGTTAACATGACTGACTGTAGTGTTAACCTGTACCTGTGATACACATGACTGTAGTGTTAACCTGTACCTGTGATACACATGACTGTAGTGTTAACCTGTACCTGTGATACACATGACTGTAGTGTTAACCTGTACCTGTGATACACCTGACTGTAGTGTTAACCTGTACCTGTGATACACCTGACTGTAGTGGTATCAGCACAAAACATGGTATAAACAGTATTGGGTACAGACAACAGCACACAGGCAAGAAGGTAAAGAAAGCAATCCATCACATGAAGCCACAACTGCCAGTAAGAGTGTCCATGGTTGAGTCTTTGAATGTTTTTTAAAGATGTTTTTTGCAGCTCGTTCCAGTCACTAGCTGCAGCGAACTGAAAAGAGGAGCGACCCAGGGATGTGTGTGCTTTGGGGACCTTTAACAGAATGTGACTGGCAGAATGGGGGATGCACAGTGGGGCAAAAAAGTATTTAGTCAGCCACCAATTGTGCAAGTTCTCCCACTTAAAAAGATGAGAGAGACCTGTAATTGTCATCATAGGTACACTTCAACTATGACAGACAAAATGAGAAAAAGAAATCCAGGAAATCACATTGTAGGATTTTTAATGAATTTATTAGCAAATTATGGTGGAAAATAAGTATTTGGTCACCTACAAACAAGCAAGATCTCTGGTTCTGTGCCATTGGAACACAAGAGCGATGGATGCTGATAATGGCCCTCTGTACGCCTCTTTAGATATTCCATTAAAAATCTGTCGTATGGGACTTTTCCTCTGTGTCATGTAGTAACCCATGTGTGAACTAATTGTGTGTGTGTTTATGTCATGTTATTCTGGGATTGATTAGTTAGTTAGTAAATAAATCATGAAACCCATTTGTATATCTCGGATTCTATGCTAGGGTTGGTGCAGACATCCAAGGGTTTGCGACATTCAGAAAATGATTAATGTGATAATACATTAATAAGTGACTGTAATCGATAAGATATGAAAATATCTGAAGAGTTAATTCAGGAAATAGAGAAACACTTAAATATTTTCCCGTGGTGCCCCGACTTCCTAGTTAATTAAAGTTACATGATAAGTTTAAATGCGTAATAAAATTAAACATAGAGAATTGATTTGATATAAAACAGTCACATTTAATTATAGCCAACGACACAAATCAAATCAAATCAAATTTTATTTGTCACATACACATGGTTAGCAGATGTTAATGCGAGTGTAGCGAAATGCTTGTGCTTCTAGTCCGACAATGCAGTGATAACCAACAAGTAATCTAACTAACAGTTCCAAAACTACTGTCTTATACACAGTGTAAGGGGATAAGGAACATGTACATAAGGATATATGAATGAGTGATGGTACAGAGCAGCATACAGTAGATGGTATCGAGTACAGTATATACATATGAGATGAGTGTGTAGACAAAGTAAACAAAGTGGCATAGTTAAAGTGGCTAGTGATACATGTGTTACATAAGGATGCAGTCGATGATGTAGAGTACAGTATATACATATGCATATGAGATGAATAATGTAGGGTAAGTAACATTATATAAGGTGGCATTGTTTAAAGTGGCTAGTGATATATTTACATCATTTCCCATCAATTCCCATTATTAAAATGGCTGGAGTTGGGTCAGTGTCAATGACAGTGTGTTGGCAGCAGCCACTCAGTGTTAGTGGTGGCTGTTTAACAGTCTGATGGCCTTGAGATAGAAGCTGTTTTTCAGTCTCTCGGTCCCAGCTTTGATGCACCTGTACTGACCTCTCCTTCTGGATGATAGCGGGGTGAACAGGCAGTGGTTCGGGTGGTTGATGTCCTTGATGATCTTTATGGCCTTCCTGTAACAACGGGTGGTGTAGGTGTCCTGGAGGGCAGGTAGTTTGCCCCCGGTGATGCGTTGTGCAGTCCTCACTACCCTCTGGAGAGCCTTACGGTTGAGGGCGGAGCAGTTGCCGTACCAGGCGGTGATACAGCCCGCCAGGATGCTCTCGATTGTGCATCTGTAGAAGTTTGTGAGTGCTTTTGGTGACAAGCCGAATTTCTTCAGCCTCCTGAGGTTGAATAGGCGCTGCTGCGCCTTCTTCACGACGCTGTCAGTGTGAGTGGACCAATTCAGTTTGTCTGTGATGTGTATGCCGAGGAACTTAAAACTAGCTACCCTCTCCACTACTGTTCCATCGATGTGGATAGGGGGTGTTCCCTCTGCTGTTTCCTGAAGTCCACAATCATCTCCTTAGTTTTGTTGACGTTGAGTGTGAGGTTATTTTCCTGACACCACACTCCGAGGGCCCTCACCTCCTCCCTGTAGGCCGTCTCGTCGTTGTTGGTAATCAAGCCTACCACTGTTGTGTCGTCCGCAAACTTGATGATTGAGTTGGAGGCGTGCGTGGCCACGCAGTCGTGGGTGAACAGGGAGTACAGGAGAGGGCTCAGAACGCACCCTTGTGGGGCCCCAGTGTTGAGGATCAGCGGGGAGGAGATGTTGTTGCCTACCCTCACCACCTGGGGGCGGCCCGTCAGGAAGTCCAGTACCCAGTTGCACAGGGCGGGGTCGAGACCCAGGGTCTCGAGCTTGATGACGAGCTTGGAGGGTACTATGGTGTTGAATGCCGAGCTGTAGTCGATGAACAGCATTCTCACATAGGTATTCCTCTTGTCCAGGTGGGTTAGGGCAGTGTGCAGTGTGGTTGAGATTGCATCGTCTGTGGACCTATTTGGGTGGTAAGCAAATTGGAGTGGGTCTAGGGTGTCAGGTAGGGTGGAGGTGATATGGTCCTTGACTAGTCTCTCAAAGCACTTCATGATGACGGAAGTGAGTGCTACGGGGCGGTAGTCGTTTAGCTCAGTATACAGTTATCGTTGCCACGCCCTGGCCTTAGTTATCTTTGTTTTATTATTTTGGTTAGGTCAGGGTCTGACATGGGGGATTTATGTGTTTGGCTTGTCTATGGGTTTTGTATGTTTATGGGGTGTTTTCTAGTCTGGTGTTTATATAAGTCTATGGTTGTCTAGATTGGTGCTCAATTAGAGGCAGGTGTTTATCATTGTCTCTGATTGGGAAACATATTTAGGCAGCCATGTTCTTTGGATATTTTGTGGGTGGTTGTCTTCTGTCTTTGTGTCTATGCACCAGATAGGACTGGTTCGGTTTTTCACATTTGTTGTTTTGGTATTTTGTAGTGTTCACGTTTATGGTCTTTATTAAACATGTTGAACTCTAACCACACTGCGCTTTGGTCCGATCCTTCGTCCACAGAAGAAAACGGTTACAATCGTGCTTAAACCTGAGTGTAATAACTATTTGTTGTTCTACGGTTTGGCCCTCTTTCATAATCAGCATTTAAGATAAATACAACATTTACCCCTTGGTGATAATTAAGTCCTTATGTTATGTTGAACCCACAACGTCAGGGAGCCCTCTGTTATACTTACAGTTACATATGACCCCCCCCTCCCATGTGGAAATGAACTGAATGATAATTCATAACGGTATATTATCAACAACAAAAATATGACTTCATCACACCAGATGGGGGCGCTGTTGTATAGAGAACTGCTGGCTAGGATTCCTAAGGCTTCTTATAAAAGGACTGCTAAGGTATGTCGCCAGTGACAACCGTAAGGCTCTCCAGAGGGTAGTGAGGTCTGCACAACGCATCACCGGGGGCAAACTACCTGCCCTTCAGGACACCTACACCACCCGATGTCACAGGAAGGCCAAAAAGACAGTCAAGGACATCAACTACCTGAGCTACTGCCTGTTCACCCCGCTTTCATCCAGAAGGTGAGGTCAGTACAGGTGCATCAAAGCTGGGAACAGAGAGACTGAAAAACAGCTTTTATCTCAAGGCCATCAGACTGTTAAACAGCCATCACTAACATTGAGTGGCTGTTGCCAACATACAGCCTCAATCTCCAGGCACTTTAATAATGAATAATTGGATGTAATAAATGTATCAGTAGTCAACAATGCCACTTTATGTAATGTTTACATATCATACATTACTCATCTCACATGTGTATTCTGTACTCTATACCATCTACTGCTTCTTGCCTATGCCGTTGGGCCATCGCTCATCCATATATTTAAATGTACATATTCTTAATCATTACTTTACACTTGTGTGTGTATAAGGTAGTTGTTGTGAAATTGTTAGATTACTTGTTAGATATTAATGGCACTGTCGGAACTAGAAGCACAAGCATTTCGCTACACTCGCATTAACATCTGTTAACCATGTGTCTGTGACCAATCAAATTTGATTTGATTTGATTCCCAAATAACATAATGCATGTTTACTCCACACATTTTCCCTGACACCCCAAAGTACTGATGAAATGTTGAATGCTTAGCAGCACATGGAAACGGTCAACTTCACACACTTATGAAGAGAATATATCCCCACTGCCTCTGCTCTGGCCAACTCACTAAAGACAAATGCTTTATTTGTAAATGATGTCTGAGTTTTGGAGTGTGCTGTTTATCCCAAAAACAAAAGTAAACGTATATTGTACCGTCCGTCTGGTTTGCTTGATGTAAGGAATAAGAAATTACATATACGTTTGATAAATAAGTATATTTTAAACCAAATAAATTTAGACTTTTACTCAAGTTGTATTTAACTGGGTGACTTTTGCTTTTACTTCAGTCATTATATATTAATGTATCTTAATATACTTTTTCCAGCACTGCTTTCAGATCAGGGGAGACCTGCCCCTTATTCATAGTGTCTCAGATTAGGAGTGCTGATCTAGGATCAGGTTTTCCCAGTCCAGAACAATCTCCTTCAATGTGATCTAATAAGCCAAACTGTTATGAACACACTTCATGAATACGGGTGTAGATCAGGGCCCGTGTCCACAAAGCACCTCAGAACTAGAGACTGCTTTCCAACAACAGGTGGTTTCTGTTGACTATCTAACGGATGTTCTTGAACAGGAAAACATCTGGGAGCAGAGCATTACATTTACATTTTAGTCATTCAGCAGACGCTCTTATTCAGAACAACTTACAGAGAAGGACAGAGGAGTCGAGGAGAGGACAGACTTTTGGCCAAATGAGAATCTCCCAGTGAATAAATGTATCTCAGTGACGGGGAAAGTAATGAGTGGTTGAGAGGTTGAGTAGAGTGTTAATGTATTAGTAGGTAAAGGAGGAGTCTGCTCTCCTCATTGATTACCTACTTCAGCAGAGGATTCACAAGAGTGTCCTTTCAGCTTCTAGCGTGGAAGTGTTTTAAACTCCACCCCCTTTGAATCAGATGTTGTTTTCTGGAAGGAGAAAAGCATGCTACTTGTATGTGTGCTTGTTTGTCAATGGACTGATATCCAGGTTGGGTCTGCCTTGCGTATCCCTAACCCTCTCCAACCCCTGCTTGGACTGATATCCAGGTTGGGTCTGCCTTGCGTATCCCTAACCCTCTCCAACCCCTGCTTGGACTGATATCCAGGTTGGGTCTGCCTTGCTTGTGATCCCTAACCCTCTCCAACCCCTGCTTGGACTGATATCCAGGTTGGGTCTGCCTTGCGTATCCCTAACCCTCTCCAACCCCTGCTTGGACTGATATCCAGGTTGGGTCTGCCTTGCGTATCCCTAACCCTCTCCAACCCCTGCTTGGACTGATATCCAGGTTGGGTCTGCCTTGCGTATCCCTAACCCTCTCCAACCCCTGCTTGGACTGATATCCAGGTTGGGTCTGCCTTGCGTATCCCTAACCCTCTCCAACCCCTGCTTGGACTGATATCCAGGTTGGGTCTGCCTTGCGTATCCCTAACCCTCTCCAACCCCTGCTTGGACTGATATCCAGGTTGGGTCTGCCTTGCGTATGCCTAACCCTCTCCAACACCTGCTTGGACTGATATCCAGGTTGGGTCTGCCTTGCGTATCCCTAACCCTCTCCAAACCCTGCTTGGACCACAACACCACAGAGGCAGAATTTTACATCATTCAAGCAAGGTAGTTATTCATGTTATTAATGACCCACAGTGTGGTCATTAATAACGTGACAGCCCATTGGATAATCACAGTGTGGTCATTAAAAACGTGACAGCCCATTGGATAATCAGTGTGGTCATTAAAAACGTGACAGCCCATTGGATAATCAGTGTGGTCATTAAAAACGTGACAGCCCATTAGATAATCAGTGTGGTCATTAAAAACGTGACAGCCCTTGAGCAATGGACAATAGACTTGTGGAAACCTGTCCTTTGGTCTGATGAGTCCAAATTTTAGATTTTTGGTGCCAACCGCTATGTCTTTGTGAGATGCAGTGTAGGTGAATGGATGTTCTCTGCATGTGTGGTTCCCACCGTGAAGCATGGAGGAGGAGGTGTGATGGTGTGGGGGTGCTTGCTGGTGACACTGTCTGTGATGTATTTAGAATTCAAGGCACAGTCATGGATTACCAGAGTGTGACTTTCCTGGTCCTGTCCCTCAGGTCAGTTAGTCATCACAGGAAGGAGTAATGGATGGATAGTTAATTTATTTCCAAAGCTGCAATCATGGGACACACACAGTATGGATGAATGATGAGTAGTCAACCGGAAATAATTAGCACTACCACAGCAATTCTCCATAATTCTGCTGTATAATATACTAAGAAAAGATAAATTGAAATGTCTATCAAAGTCATTGTGATCGTAGAGTGGATTTAACCATTTCTAATCATTCCTAATTTACTATAATACAAATAAATTGTTTCCATGTGTAATCTCATTCACAACATCAGAATAAACTGTCATACATTTTAGTATTGAAATACTGTATATCAAATGAACCTGAAAAATGACTCAACGTCAAACCCTTGTGGTTAAGAAATATAATACACCAAGAATGTACCACATATTTTCCTAAGCTAACAAAACAAAACCATAAAACCCACATGGCAAACTGAGATTCAACAATTAACATTTTTGTGATGGCCACTTCAATACTTTGACTTTGTTGTTCTTAAGCCATTTTGCCACAACTTTGGAAGTATGCTTGGGGTCATTGTCCATTTGGAAAACCCATTTGCAACCAAGCTTTAACTTCCTGACTGATGTCTTGAGATGTTGCTTCAATATATCCACATAATTTTCCTACCTCATGATGCCATCTATTTTGTGAAATGCACCAGTCCCTCCTCTGCAGCAAAGCCCATGGTTGGGATGGTGTTCTTTGGCTTGCAAGCCTCCCCCTTTTTCCTCCAAACATAACGATGGTCATTATTACAAAACAGTTATATTTTTCTTTCATCAGACCAGAGGACATTTCTCCAAAAAGTACGATCTTTGTCCCAATGTGCAGTTGCAAACCGTAGTCTGGCTTTTTATGGTGGGTTTGGAGCAGTGGCTTCTTCCTTGCTGAGCGGCTTTTCAGGTCATGTCGATATAGGACTCGTTTTTACTGTGCATATAGATACTTTTGTACCTGTTTCCTCCAGCATCTTCACAAGGTCCTTTGCTGTTGTTCTGGGATTGATTTGCACTTTTTGCACCAAAGTACGTTCATCTCTAGGAGACCGAACGTGTCTCCTTCTTGAGTGGTATGGCGGCTGTGTGGTCCCATGGTGTTTATACTTGTGTACTATTGTTTGTACAGATGAATGTGTTACCTTCAGGCATTTGGAAATTGTTCTCAAGTATGAACCAGACTTGTGGTCTACAATTTTTGTTCTGAGGTCTTGGCTGATTTCTTTTGAGTTTGAAGGTAGGCCTTGAAATACATCCACAGGTACACCTCCAATTGACTCAAATTATGTGGTCCTTCTGTAGCTCAGTTGGTAGAGCATGGCGCTTGTAACGCCAGGGTAGTGGGTTCGATCCCCGGGATCACCCATACGTAGAATGTATGCACACATGACTGTAAGTCGCTTTGGATAAAAGCGTCTGCTAAATAGCATATATTATTATTATTAACATATAAAGAGTGGCTTCTGCAGCGATACGCCATCCTATCTGGTTTGCGCTTAGTGGGACTATCATTTATTTTCAACAGAACAATGACCCAAAACACACCTCCAGGCTGTGTAAGAGCTATTTGACCAAGAAGGAGAGTGATTGAGTGCTGCATCAGATGACCTGGTCTCCACAATCACCCGACTTCAACCCAGTTGAGATGGTATGGGATGAGTTTGATCGCAGAGTGAAGGAAAAGCAGCCAACAAGTGCCCAGCATACAGTGCCTTGCGAAAGTATTCGCCCCCCTTGAACTTTGCGACCTTTTGACACATTTCCGGCTTCAAACATAAAGATATAAAACTGTATTTTTTTGTGAAGAATGAACAACAAGTGGGACACAATCATGAAGTGGAACGACATTTATTGGATATTTCAAACTTTTTGAACAAATCAAAAACGGAAAAATTGGGGGTGCAAAATTATTCAGCCCCCTTAAGTTAATATTTTGTAGCGCCACCTTTTGCTGCGATTACAGCTGTAAGTCGCTTGGGGTATGTCTCTATCAGTTTTGCACATCGAGAGACTGAAATGTTTTCCCATTCCTCCTTGCAAAACAGCTCGAGCTCAGTGAGGTTGGATGGAGAGCATTTGTGAACAGCAGTTTTCAGTTCTTTCCACAGATTCTCGATTGGATTCAGGTCTGGACTTTGACATGGCCATTCTAACACCTGGATATATTTATTTTTGAACCATTCCATTGTAGATTTTGCTTTATGTTTTGGAAGACAAATCTCCGTGCCAGTCTCAGGTCTTTTGCAGATTCAATCAGGTTTTCTTCCAGAATGGTCCTGTATTTGGCTCCATCCATCTTCCCATCAATTTTAACCATCTTCCCTGTCCCTGCTGAAGAAAAGCAGGCCCAAACCATGATGTTGCCACCACCATGATTGACAGTGGGGATGGTGTGTTCAGGGTGATGAGCTGTGTTGCTTTTACGCCAAACATAACGTTTTGCATTGTTGCCAAAAAGTTCCATTTTGGTTTCATCTGACCAGAGCACCTTCTTCCACCTGTTTGGTGTGTCTCCCAGGTGGCTTGTGGCAAACTTTAAACGACACTTTTTATGGATATCTTTAAGAAATGGCTTTCTTCTTGCCACTCTTCCATAAAGGCCAGATTTGTGCAATATACGACTGATTGTTGTCCTATGGACAGAGTCTCCCACCTCAGCTGTAGATCTCTGCAGTTCATCCAGAGTGATCATGGGCCTCTTGGCTGCATCTCTGATCAGTCTTCTCCTTGTATGAGCTGAAAGTTTAGAAGAACGGCCAGTTCTTGGTAGATTTGCAGTGGTCTGATACTCCTTCCATTTCAATATTATCGCTTGCACAGTGCTCCTTGGGATGTTTAAAGATTGGGAATTTTTTTGTATCCAAATCCAGCTTTAAACTTCTTCACAACAGTATCTCGGACCTGCCTAGTGTGTTCCTTGTTCTTCATGATGCTCTCTGCGCTTTTAACGGACCTCTGAGACTATCACAGTGCAGGTGCATTTATACGGAGACTTGATTACACACAGGTGGATTGTATTTATCATCATTAGTCATTTAGGTCAACATTGGATCATTCAGAGATCCAATACTTTCGCAAGGCACTGTATGTGAGAACTCCTTCAAGACTGTTGGAACAACAATGCAGATGAAGCTTGTTGAGAGAATGCCGAGTGTGCAAAGCTGTCATCACAGCAAAGATGGCTACTTTGAAGAACATCAAATATATTTTTATTTGTTTTTTTGGTTACTACATGATTGCATTTGTGTTATGTACAGGGTGGTAAATATAGGCAATCCGTGTCAGTCGAAGAGTCTCTTAGTTTTCTTTTAGAGTTTGGTTCTCCATTGTTTCCGTGGTTACTCTCTGCCATTTTTTTGTTTTGACTGCGTTGATAGTGTTTGTCTATAAAATTCTCTAGTCCTACAAGTTGTTTTGAGTTATTATCCAGTTTGGATGTTATGAGACTACCTCAGCCTTGACCTGAATTCCTTGTGGGGGTCAAAATAGGTGAGCACAGGTTCTGGCTCTTTCATCTGCTGGAACGCAGCGTCATGAATTATGTCCCACACAAACTCACTGCTCTGTTTCAGGAGCTGACGTAGTGGTGTGTTTACTTCTGACAGTCTGGGTGCAAACCTGGTGATCCAGTCTGTAGGCACAGTCTCCTTTACAACGATTTTGCCTTTCTCTATGACGTCCAGCTGAGCTTTCAGGCGTGCTGTGTTCTGCTATACTTTGGAACATGTCAGATAACTCCTCCATAATGTTAGTTGCATTCTGTGTTTCACTCAGTGTTGCATTTGCATTGACAGACAACACCCGTTTGATTAAATCCATGTCTAGACAAGCCCTTGTGTGCTGAGAATGTAGAACTCTAACATGACTGCAGTGTCCTTATGTCAGATCCATTTGAACATCCAGTGGTTCACCACCACACCCTGTGAGTTGACATGTTGCTGGTTTGAGAACTGCACTGCCAAACCTATTCTTGAACCTGTTTGCTGGTATTATGTTCACCTGGGCACCTGCATTCAGTTTAAATCTAACTTTGTGCAATTCCAGTCCAAGCAAATGATTGCTCAATGTTTGTTCCAACGTGATCTCTTGTGTCAGTCTCTCTGTACAGTTGGATGAGCGTGCAATGTCTGTCACGTCCGTCGTATGAAGGAGACCAAGGCGCAGCGTGGTACGCGTACATTCTTTATTATTATAAGAATGAACACTGAACAAACTAACCAAAATAACATGTGAAGCTAAACAAATGAGTGCTGACAGGCAACTACACATAGACAAGAACCTACAAACACAAAAGGGAAATTGGCTACCTAAATATGATCCCTAATCAGAGATAACGATAAACAGCTGCCTCTGATTGGGAACAATGTCAGGCCACCACAGACATACAAATACCTAGACCTACAAAACCCATAGACATACAAAAACCCTAGACAATAAAAAACTAGCTGTCACGCCTTGGTCATTGTATTTTGTGTTTTTGGTATATGTTTGGGTAGGCCAGGGTGTGACATGGGTTTATATGTTGTGTTTCGTATTGGGGTTTGTATTAATTGGGATTGTGTGTGATTAGGGGTGTGTCTAGTTAGGCTTGGCTGCCTGAGGCGATTCCCAATTGGAGTCAGGTGATTCTCGTTGTCTCGGATTGGGAACCGCATTTAGGTAGCCTGAGTGCGCGTTGTATTTTGTGGGTGATTGTTCCTGTCTTGTGTTTGTCACCAGATAGGCTGTAATTAGTTCACGTTCCGTTTGTTGTTTTCTTATACAGTTATTTAATGTACCGCATTTATCTTCATTAAAGTCATGAGTAACCTACACTCTGCATTTCGGTCTGACTCTCTTTATACAACAGAAGAATGTCGTTACACTAGCATACCCACCATCGTCACACCCTGACCTAACCAAAATATAAAGAAAACAGAGATATCTAAGGTCAGAGCGTGACAATGTCTATGTTCTTTTCCAAAGTCAAATCTGATGAGCCATGACTCAATAGCTTTTCATGCACTTCATGTGAGTTCGTAGCAAAAACAATCCGATCTTTAACCATCTCGTCAGTGTTTGGACAGTTAGTCTTTAACTGTCAACTTTACCTGGGTAACAAAATACTCAAAGGACTTGCTAACTCCATGTAGATTTTCTTGAAACTTTTATGACATATTCCTCAAACTTGTCATAATACGTTTTCACTATCTTTGCCTCTGTGTTTGTAAGTGTCCACTTATTAAATACATCTCGTCATTTTTCCCCAATCCACAACAGGAGATAGCTGCACTTCTCCATCTCGTTTTTAGCACGTAACAATCCAGAGAACATTAGTTCGACATGCTGTTGAAACTTTCTCCACGAGCCAGGTAAGTTTGATGAATGCCAATCCATCCTCTGTGTTGGAAAGCCCCATGATTCTCATTTTATTATTTTGATTATGAGTTTCTTTCTTTCTTTCTGACACCATGTTACATTTCCACTTGACTGTCACTCTTAGTGTTTAAAATTAAAGGAAAGGGATTGACAACGAATATTGAATTGACTTGTTTATTTCTCACCATCTCAACCCAAAAGTAATGTATGTGGACTTGACGTAAACTTAGGAGACTTTATGTCAGGGATGCAGCATGTGATAGTCTAGACGTAATCATACAGAACATAATATATCATAGCAGGATATTACAGGGCTCTCTAAAGTGTTTGTCCCCAAGTTGCAGGGATGTCACATGTCCGTCCTACTCATATCAGTACACTGGTAATAACCTAAGCATTACGAAACTTTGTTTTGAACAAATAAGCCACACGTAGCAAATAAGCCATTAAACTATTTGTTAACCAAATTCGACACTCTCTCATTGACCTCCTAGTTAAATGAATGTTTTAAAATGAGTGTGTGAGCTGGATTTTAGACGGATTCAGCCAGCAGGCTGACAGGTTAGCTAGATTACTAATTTTCGTGCACATTTCGAATTTGATAAATACCGATTCTACAACCACAATATAGTAGAATTAGGTTGTGAAGACTTGGTAGATATTAGATACAGATTTATAGTTTTTGTTAAGATTAACTCGGAATCTTTTGAGGATGAAAGGGGATTCAGCGAACGTCGTGGCCTTGGGTAACGTTTTCGAATGCTAGGATAGCTTATTGTGACTAATCTTATTTTTAGCTAATGCCTGAGAGTTTGCTATCACACAGATCAGTGTAGACAGCCGTCTGACCTGAGAAAATGCACATCATTTACTTCAATGGGGAACACCCGTTCTATTCATGCTATTTCTACGGTAGTGACTTTGTGGTGAGTTGGAAAGGAACCTGTTGTTGCTGACCTGCTGTTGTTGTTCTCTAGCCTGTATCATAGGATGTGTGTTCTGGTCTCTGATTGTACACCATCATCACGATCTGAACCGTGCTATCTCAGATATTTTCTTTTCACATTGTCCTTTCTAACGAGGCTCCAGAAACGTTGATGGATGTGTAACCAGGTCAACCTTGAGCAGCTTTCTTTGGCTCATTTCAGCTCAGGAGTGGGAAATTGATGTTTACAACAACGTTGTCACCCACCTGTTGGAGGAAAGCCCTTTTCTCACAGTCATTATGTAATGAGACCATCTCTGTTAACCATGACAACAACGTTGGCCTCTGTTGTCACCCACCTGTTGGAGGAAAGCCTTTTCTCTCAGTCATTATGTAATGAGACCATCTCTGTTAACCCAGGCTTCATCCCAGCTTCCATTAACGAAAACCCTCTGTGTTCTATTAGATAGTTAACTCTGTGTTCTATTAGATAGTTAACTCTGTGTTCTATTAGATAGTTAACTCTGGGTTCTATTAGATAGGTAACTCTGGGTTCTATTAGATAGGTAACTCTGGGTTCTATTAGATAGGTAACTCTGGGTTCTATTAGATAGGTAACTCTGGGTTCTATTAGATAGGTAACTCTCAATAATCACTCTGGGTTCTATTAGATAGCTAACTCTGTGTCATGTTTTTTGTTCTATTGATTAACATGCCTTGTTCCTTAGATAGCTTCTCTTTGTTCTTTAGATAGCTGCTGGTCTTCTATTAGATAGCTAACTTGTCTTCTATTAGATAGCTAACTCTGTCTTCTATTAGATAGCTAACTGTGTTCTATTAGATAGGTGACTCTCAATAATCCCTCTGGGTCCTATCAGATAGGTGACTCTCAATAATCCCTCTGTCAATCATTTAGGTGACTCTGGGTCCTATCAGTTGACTCTGATCCTTTTCCCTATTAGATAGGTGACCCATTTCTCCCTCTGTGTTCTATCAGATTCTGCCCTCAGATAGGTGACTTGTCTAGATATTGACTCTGGGTCTGTTAGATTGTGACTCTCAATAATCCCTCTGTGTTATATTAGATGTTTTCCTCTGATGTTCTGCAGATAGGTGACTCAATAATCCATCTGTTTCTATCAGATAGGTGACTCTCAATAATCCCTCTGTGTTCTATCAGATAGGTGACTGTTAATCCCTCTGTGTTCATCAGATAGGTGACTCTCAATAATCCCTCTGTGTTCTATTTCAGATAGGTGACTCTCAAGTCCCTCTGTGTTCTATTAGATTGTGACTTCAATAATCCCTCTGGTTCTAAAGACTCTGTAACTCTCAATAAGTCCTCTGTGTTCTATTAGATGGTAACTCTCAATAATCCCTCTGTGTTCTATTAGATAGCTAACTCCCTCTGTGTTCTATTAGATAGGTGACTAATAATCCCTCTGTGTTCTATTAGATAGCTAACCCTCTGTGTTCTATTAGATAGCTAACCCTCTGTCTTCTATTAGATAGCTAACCCTCTGTCTTCTATTAGATAGGTGACTCTCAATAATCCCTCTGTCTTCTATTAGATAGCTGACTCTGTCTTCCCTCTGTGTTCTATTAGATGGTGACTCTCAATAATCCCTCTGTGTTCTATTAGATAGGTGACTCTCAATAATCCCTCTGTGTTCTATTAGATAGGTGACTCTCAATAATCCTCTGTGTTCTATTAGATAGGTGACTCTCAATAATCCTCTGTGTTCTTTTAGATAGGTGGCTCTCAATAATCCCTCTGTCTTCATGATAGGTGACTCAATAATCCCTCTGTGTTCTTTTAGATAGGTGACTCTCACAATCCCTCTGTCTTCTAAGATAGGTGACTCCAATAATCCCTCTGTGTTCTATTAGATAGCATCTCCCGTTCTATTAGATAGCTAACTCTTTGTTCTATTAGATAGCTGGGCTTTGTTCTATTAGATAGCTAACTCTGCCATTAGATAGCTAACTCTGTCTTCTATTAGATAGCTAACTGTGTTCTATTAGATAGGTGACTCCAATAATCCCTCTGGGTCCTATCAGATAGGTGACTCTCAATAATCCCTCTGGTTCTAGTTAGATAGGTGACTCTGGGTCCGCTACAGAGACCTGGTCCTATTAGATAGGTGACTCTGGGTCCTATTAGATAGGTGACTCTCAATAATCCTCTGTGTTCTGATCAGATAGGTGACTCTGGGTCCTATCAGATAAGGTGACACTGCCTATTAGATAGGTGACTCTGGGTCCTGATAGGTGACTCCCTAATCCACTGTGTTCTATTAGATAGGTGACTCTCAATAATCCCTCTGTGTTCTATCAAAACTGACTCTCAATAATCCATCTGTGTTCCCCAATGGTGAACAAACTCCCTCTGTGTTCTATCAGATAGGTGACTCAATAATCCCTTCTGTGTTCTATCAGATAACTCCAATAATCCTCTTTTCTAGGAATACTCTAATAATCCCTCTGTGTTCTATTAGATAAAGTAACCTTCTCAATAATCCCTCCCCTTCTAAATATTTAGAATGCCTCTGTGTTCTATTAGATGGTAACTGTTCCACTGGTGTTCTATTAGATAGGTGAATCTCAATAATCCATCTGTGTTCTATTAGATAGGTGACTCTGGATAAGAGCTCTGTGTTCTAAATAGGTAACTTAAATGTAAATGTAATAGCAATAACTCTGTCTTCTATTAGATAGCTAACTCCCTCTGTGTTCTATTAGATAGGTGACTCTCAATAATCCCTCTGGGTCCTATTAGATAGGTGACTCTCAATAATCCCTCTGTGTTCTATTAGATAGGTGACTCTCAATGATCCCTCTGTGTTCTATTAGATAGGTGACTCTCAATAATCCCTCTGTGTTCTATTAGATAGGTGACTCAATAATCCCTCTGTGTTCTATTAGATAGGTGACTCTCAATAATCCCTCTGTGTTCTATCAGATAGGTGACTCTCAATAATCCCTCTGTCCTATTAGATAGGTGACTCTAATCCCTCTGTGTCTTTTAGATAGGTGACTCTGGGTCTTCTATTAGATAGGTGACTCTCATAATCCCTCTGTGTTCTATTAGATAGGTGACTAATAATCCCTCTGTCTTCTATCAGATAGGTGACTCTAATCCCTCTGTGTTCTATTAGATAGGTGACTCTCAATAATCCCTCTGTCTTCTATTAGATAGGTGACTCTCAATAATCCCTCTGTGTTCTATCAGATAGGTGACTCTCAATAATCCCTCTGTCTTCTATTAGATAGGTGACTCTAATCCTATTAGATAGGTGACTCTGGGTCTTCTATTAGATAGGTGACTCTCAATAATCCCTCTGTGTTCTATTAGATAGGTGACTCTCAATCCATAATAAGGCAGAGGATGCAAATCCATAACACCTATGTTTTTTCAGCAATAGCTGAGGTCTAACTTCTTACTATCAATTTCTATCAGACAATCATCAGTCATTTCTGTCAGTGCTGAGCTTGTTGAGTGGCCATCTCTACAAGTATGCTGAAAGTCTGTTGTTCATTTTTTGTCTTTGTAAAATAACTTTGTATTTGATCAAACACCTTTTTTTTTTGATGAATGACCTCACTGCTCAGTCAGGCATGTGGAGACATACCATCATATCATCCTCATTAGATCATTATAATCACTAAATACATGTGTAGTGATACAAATAAATGTAGCTAGTCGTTGTGGAAGACATTTTATAGATAAAAGCAGAAGTAGCATGATTTTCTCCTTCCAGAAAACAACATCTGATTCAAAGGGGTGGAGTTTAAAACACTTCCACGCTAGAAGCTGAAAGGAATCCTCTGCTGAAGTAGGTAATCAATGAGGAGAGCAGACTCCTCCTTTACCTACTAATACATTAACACTCTACTCAACCTCTCAACCACTCATTACTTTCCCCGTCACTGAGATATATTTATTCACTGGGAGATTCTCATTTGAGCAAAAGTCTGTCCTCTCCTCGACTCCTCTGTCCTCCTCTGTAAGTTGTTCTGAATAAGAGCGTCTGCTGAATGACTAAAATGTAAATGTAATGCTCTGCTCTCAGATGTTTTCCTGTTCAAGAACATCCATTAGATCGTCAACAGAAACCACCTGTTGTTGGACAGCAGAAAGGTGCTTTATGGACACGAGCCCTGATCTACACCCGTATTCTGAAGAGTGTTCATAACAGTTTGGCTTATTAGATCACATTGAAGCAGATTGTTCTGGACTGGGAAAACCTGATCCTAGATCAGCTCTCCTAATCTGAGACACTTTATGAATAAGGGAAAGGTCTCCCCTGATCTGAAAGCATTAATAACTTTACGTATAACGTTGTGGGTTCCCATGTTGATGGTGATACTGCAGCTTAGCTTCCACCATGTCATCCCAGGTTGGATCAACATAACATAAGGACTTAATTATCACCAAGGGGAAATGTTGTTTTTATCTGAAATTCTGATTATGAAAGAAGGCCAAACCTTAGAATAACAAAAAGTTATATAAATTGTAGGTTTAAACACAATAATGGTGTACTGTAAAAAGCTTTGACATAAAATCTCAAATCTAGTTGAAATATTGATTTATCACTTTTAATATTCTATGGACCAATCTAAGACATGCTGAGAAGCATAAAACAATACAGAAACATGATAAAGTCAGACTGAGAACATCTTGCCATGAAGCACTTTTTAAATTTATGTTATAAGGAAGTGAATACATGAGTGACAGGGTGAGAGAACCAATCAGACACAAGGTCGTAAAGGTCATTGGTTACAATCTAACCATTATGTTACTTCTAGGGACTGTAGTCGTAGCTGTAGGTGTAGTAGACGGTGCCTTTCTTCAGCTGGCAGGTCTCAGTGTGTGTTCCTGGGCGGATGGTGGTGGTGAAGGTTCCTAGGCTGTTATCTGGTCCGATGTTGTCCTCCCACACCTAATAATAATAATAATCGTAATCGTAATAGTAATAATATTCGTCCTCCTCCTCATCATCATAATTGATTGCTTTTCCAGTGCTCAAAGCGCCCTGCATAGTAAGGGGGTAAACTCACTTCCAGCTTCAGGACAGACTTGTGGATGATCAAGGAACCATTCATTGGGATTATTTGAAGGATCGAATGAAGGCCAAACCTTTGAAGGAACAAGTTATATTGAATTAAAATGTTAGATTGGTGTCCCATAAGAGCTTGAAACTAACAGCACGAACTGTATTCAGACAGGAGTAAAAATACAGTTGAAAGATGAGAGAGACAGGTGAAAGAACCACCAGAACAATCCTGAATCAGCAGAAATACAGGCTGTTATTGAGTTGTAGATAGTGGCTCTTCAGAAGTGTGTTTGATTTACCCACCAGCGTATCCTGGATGGAGGGAGATGTTACTTGGTATAGAAACTGTCAGGTGAGAGGAGAGAGAGGCCATGGCACACTGTCTGAGAGAGAGGAGGGGAGGGGAGACGAGAGAGAGGCCATGGCACACTGTCTGAGAGAGAGGAGGGGAGGGGAGACGAGAGAGGGGCCATAGTACACTGTCTGGGAGAGAGGAGAGGAGTGGAGATCTAGCTGTTTATAAAGATCTCAGGCACACACACACACGGGCAATAATGACCCCCACTTGGTATGTAGGAATACTTAATTGCAACTCAACCAATGAGAGCACAACCGCATTGCGCCGACAGAGACGGTCGCCTCGCTTCGTGTTCTTAGGAAACTATGCAGTATTTTGTTTTTTTATGTATTATTTCTTACGTTGTTACCCCGGGAAACCTTAAGTCTTATTACATACCTTAAGTCTTATTACATACAGACAATAATAACTATTGGATATAAGAGCAATGTCAACTTACCAACATTATGACCAGGAATACGACTTTCCCGAAGCGGAACCTTTGTTCGGACCACTACCCAGGGCGATGGAGCTAATTCCAGTAGGCAATCCAAAAACAACAACAGCGCAGAAGGGGGAGTCGAAGAGGCCACCTTGTCAGGATCCATAAACATGCACATCGCACACACCGCTCCTGAATATACTACCAGCCAATGTCCAGTCACTTGACAGCAAGGTACACGAAATTCGAGCAAGGGTTGCCTTCCAGAGAGACATCAGAGATTGTAACATTCTCTGTTTCACGGAAACATGGCTCTCTCTGGATATGTTGTCAGAATCGGGTGACGCACTGGGCTTCTCAATGCACTGCACAGACAGAGATAAACACCTCTCTGGGAAAAGGAAGGGCGGGGGTGTATGCTCTATGATTAACGACTCATGGTGTAATCACAACAACCTACAGGAACTCAAGTCCTTCTGCTCAACGGATCTAGAATTCCTTACAATCACCCGATCTAGAATTCCTTACAATTGTCGGCCATTTTACCTACCAAGAGAATTCTCATCAGTTATAGTCACAGCTGTGTATATTCACCCTCAAGCAGACACCAAGACGGCCATCAAGGAACTTCACTGGACTCTATGTAAACTGGAAACCATACATCCTGAGGCTGCATTTATTGCAGCTGCGGATTTTAACAAAGCAAATTTGAGAACAAGTCTACCTAAATCAAATCAAATCAAATTTATTTATATAGCCCTTCGTACATCAGCTGATATCTCAAAGTGCTGTACAGAAACCCAGCCTAAAACCCCAAACAGCAAACAATGCAGGTGTAAAAGCACGGTGGCTAGGAAAAAACTCCCTAGAAAGGCCAAAACCTAGGAAGAAACCTAGAGAGGAACCGGGCTATGTGGGGTGGCCAGTCCTCTTCTGGCTGTATGCCGGGCCTAGAGATTATAACAGAACATGACCAAGATGTTCAAATGTTCATAAATGACCAGCATGGTCAAATAAAATAAGGCAGAACAGTTGAAACTGGAGCAGCAGCACAGTCAGATGGACCATGGGGACAGCATCTGGGAATCATGTCAGGTAGTCCTGGGGCACGGTCCTAGGGCTCAGGTCCTCCGAGAGAGAGAAAGAAAGAGAGAATTAGAGAGAGCATAGACTGGGGTGGCCAGTCCTCTTCTGGCTGTGCCAGGTGGAGATTATAACAGAACGTGGCCAAGATGTTCAAATGTTCATAAATGACCAGCATGGTTGAATAATAGTAAGGCAGAACAGTTGAAACTGGAGCAGGAGCATGGCCAGGTGGACTGGGGACAGCAAGGAGTCCTCATGTCAGGTAAATGTCCTGGGACATGGTCCTAGGGCCCAGGCCAGATTGAAACTGGAGCAGCAGCATGGCCAGGTGGACTGGGGACAGCAAGGAGTCATCATGTCAGGTAGTCCTGGGGCATGGTTCTAGGGCTCAAAACCTAAATTCTTCCAGAACATTGATTGCGCTATGCTCATGCGCTATACCCTTGACCACTGCTACTCTAACTTCCGCGATGCATACAAAGCCCTCCCCAGCCCTCGCTTTTGGCAAATCCGACCAGGACGCCATTTTGCTCTGTCCGTCTTATAGGCAGAAACTCAAACAGGATTTACCAGTGACAAGAACCATTCAACTCTGGTCCGACCAATTGGAAGCCATGCTTCAAGATTGTTTTGATCACGTGGACTGGAATATGTTCCGGTCAGCCTCAGAGAACAACATCGATACGTGCGTTTATAAAGAAGTGCATTGGAGATGTTGTACCCACTGTGACTGTTAAAACCTACTCTAACCAGAAACTGTGGATGGATGGATAATTTGCTCAAAACTGGAAGCGCGATCAACCGCAATTAACCATGGAAAGACATCTGGGAATATGTCTGAATATAAACTGTGTAACTATTCCCTCCGCAAGGCAATCAAACAAGCGAAATGCCAGTACAGGGACAAGGTAGAGTCGAAATTAAACAGCTCAGACGTATGTGGCAGCATCTACAGGAAATCACAGACTACAGAAAGAAATCCAGCCATGTCAAGGACACTGATGCCACGCTTCCAGACAAACTACACACCTTCTTTGCCCACTTTGAGGACAATACAGTGCCACCATCACGACCCGCTATCAAGGACTGCGCCCCCTCCCCCCCTGTGTTAACCCTCACAAATCTGCTGACCCAGACAGCATCCCTAGCCGCATCCTCAAATCATGCGCAGACCTGGTGGTTGGTGTGTTTACGAACATATTCAATCCCTCCCTATCCCAGTCTGTTGTCCCCAAATGTTTCAAGATGGCTACCATTGTTCCTGTACCCAAGAAGGCAAAGATAACTGAACTAAATGACTACCGCTGTAGCACTCACTTCTGTCATCATGAAGTGCTTTGAGAGACTAGCGAAGGATCATATCACCTTCACCTTACCGGCCACCATAGATAGACCCACTTCAGTTTGCATACCGTCCCAACAGGTCCACAGACAACGCCATCCCCATCACACTGCACAATTCCCTATCCCATCTTGACAAAGGGAATACAGATGTAAGAATGCTGGTCATTGACTACAGCTCAGCATTCAACACCATAGTACCCTCAAGCTCATCATCAAGCTGGAGGCCCTGGGTCTCAACCCTGTGCAACTGGATCCGGGACTTTCTGACGGGCCGCCCCCAGGTGGTGAAGGTAGGAAACACCATCTCTACTTTGCTGACCCTCAACACTGGGGCCCCAAAAGGGTGCGTGCTCAGTCCTCTCCTGTGCTCACTGTTCGCCCACCACTGATTGGCCATGCATGCCTCCAACTCAATCATCAAGTTTGCAGACGACACAACAGTAATGGGCTTGATTACCAACAACGACGAGACAGCCTACAGGGAGGAGGTGAGGGCACTCAGAGTGAGGTCTCAGGAAAACAATCTCTCACTCAACGTCAACAAAACAAAGGAGATAATTGTGGACTTTAGGAAACAGCAGAGGAAGCATCCCCCCATCCACATCGAAGGGACAGCAGTGGAGAAGGTGGAAAGTTTTACGTTCCTCGGCGTACACATCACAGACAAACTGAAATCACAAACAGAGTCGTGAAGAAGGCTCAACAGCGCCTCTTCAACCTCAGGAGGCTGAAGAAATGTGGCTTGTCACCAAAAATCCCTGACAAATTTTTTACCAATTTTACAAAAAATATCCAAGACGGCTCAGCAGTTGGATGTGTGTTTTTGTCTTGTCTCTTCGTGTCCCTTGTAAACATAGTTTTTCCTTGTTTTTTGTATATATATTTAATATTTTAACATCACTTTCTATCTACGGACTGAATATACTCTCCTGCCACCTGCCTCACCCAATGCGGTACGGATCTGCTATTTTTATACTCATCAACAACTAGCCAGCTAACTGGCTACTAGTTAGCCAAAACGGCCCGCTAGCTGTCTAAAGTACATTGGACTGTTAGCTTAAGAGGCTAATCCGTCATCTGAACCGTCGCCTGAACCGGAACCCCAACAGATGCTAGCCAACTAAATAGCTACTAGCTAGAAGTCATCAGCCACGTCTAGCACGGACAACTCTCGGCAGTCTGCACAGGTAAGACCAGAGCAAATCAGACTTAATTTTCTCCATATATCCGGATTCCTACCACAAGCTCTGTGACATCACCTGGTTTAAATGATATTTCTAAGGATATCTCATATATCTCATATATCTCATCTTCAAAGAGGGAGACACTCTAGACCCAAATTGCTACAGACCTATATCTATCCTACCCTGTCTTTCTAAGGTCTTGGAAAGCCAAGTCAACAAACAGATTACCGACCATTTCGAATCCCACCGTACCTTCTCCGCTATGCAATCTGGTTTCAGAGCTGGTCATGGGTGCCATCGATAAGAGACATTACTGTGCTGCCGTATTCATCGACCTGGCCAAGGCTTTCGACTCTGTCAATCATCACATTCTTATTGGCAACTCAAACACCTTGGTTTTAAAATGATTGCCTCGCCTGGTTCACCAACTACTTCTTTTGATAGAGTTCAGTGTGTCAAATCAGAGGGCCTGTTGTCCGGACCTCTTGCAGTCTCCTGTCGGGCTGTATCACCGCCTGGTGGACGTCAACTGCACCGCCCTCAAATGCAAGGCTCTCCAGAGGGTGGTGTGGTCTGCACAACGCATCACCGGGGGCGAACTACCTGCCCTCCATGACACCTACAGCACCCGATGTCACAGGAAGGCCAAAAATATCATCAAGGACATCAACCACCAAAGCCACTGCCTGTTCACACCGTTACCATCCAGAAGGCGAAGTCAGTACAGGTGCATCAAAGCTGGGACAGAGAGACTGAAAAACAGATTCTATCTCAAGGCCATCGGACTGCTAAACAACCATCACTAACTCAGAGAGGCTGCGGCCTACATTGAGACCCAATCACTGGTCACTTTAATAAATGGATCACTAGTCACCTTATACAATGCACTCTAAATAACGCCACTTTAATAATGTTTACACATCTTACATTACTCACATCACATGTATATACTCTATTTTATACCATATACTTTGACATTGCCCATCCATATACTTACATGTACATATTCTCATTCACCCCCTTATATTTGTGTGTATAAGGTAGTTGTTGCGGAATTGTTAGATTACTTGTTAGATATTACTGCACTGTCGGAACTAGAAGCACAAGCATTTGGAGACACTCCCATTAACATCTGCTAATCATGTGTACGTGACAAATAACATTTGATTTGATTTGATTACCAAGATAAATGTGGAAGCCTATAACGTGTAACAACAAGTTCTGATACTATCTGAAATGCTGATTGAACAAATTGTATTCCAGATAAAGTCAAAAGGCCAGCCCAGTGAATCAACAGTTAGGTGAGGGAGAACAAGAGGACATTACTAATGGTGGAGATGGTAAATAGTACTGCATAGAATCTGTAATTCTTCAGTAATACCATGAATCATTATATACATTGGTTCAGAAAGTATTCAGATGGTTGACTTTTTCTACATTTTGTTACTTTATGGCCGTATTCTTAAATGGATTCAAACTTTTTAGTCTTCTCATTTTCTCATCAGTCGACACACATTACCCCGTAATGACAAAGTGAAAAGAGAAATTTAGATTGGACATTATTTGGAAAGGCACACCCCTGTCTATATAAAGTCCCACAATTGACTGTGCAGGTCAGAACAAAAACCAAGCGAAAGGTCAAAGATATTGTCCGTAGAGCTCTGAGACAGGATTGTGTTAAGGCACAGATCTGGGGAAGAACAAAAGGAGGTGACTGATGGTGGAGAACAGGAGGAGGTGACTGATGAGAACAGGAGGAGGTGTGGTGGAGAACAAGAGGAGGTAACTGATGGTGGAGAGAACTGACTGATGGTGGAGAACAAGAGGAGGTAACTGATGGTGGAGAACATGGTGGAGAACAGAGGTGACTGATGGTGGAGAACAGGAGGGATGGTAACTGATGATGGAGAACAGGAGGAGGTAACTGATGGTGGAGAACAGGAGGGGGTGGAACTGATGGTGGAGAACAAGAGGAGGTGACTGATGGTGGAGAACAGGATGACTGAGGTGACTGATGGTGGAGAACAGGATGAGGTGACTGATGGTGGAGAACAGGAGGAGGTAACTGATGGTGGAGAACAAGAGGAGGTAACTGATGGTGGAGAACAAGAGGAGGTAACTGATGGTGGAGAACAAGAGGAGGTAACTGATGGTGGAGAACAAGAGGAGGTGACTGATGGTGGAGAACAGGAGGAGGTAACTGATGGTGGAGAACAAGGAGGAGGTGACTGATGGTGGAGAACAGGAGGAGGTGACTGATGGTGGAGAACAGAGGAGGTAACTGATGGTGGAGAACAGGAGGAGGTGACTGATGGTGGAGAAAAAAAACCTGCTTCAACTTGTAAAGGGCTTGATAGAGGAAGGACAACTAGGAGAGAGAGAGATTTCTATCAAAATGTTGTAAATATATAAATAGAGAGTCACAAAGAAAACAGGTGATATGCAAATACAAATCACATTCTGTAAATATGTACATGTAGTTTGCAAAACATATGTCATGATTCAAAAGCCAATCATCATTATCACAAACAAATGATGATTAGCATATAAATGCAAGAGTTTTTTTATGGTTAAACCAGAACATTTTACACACATATTTCTTACTTTGCAAAGAACATTTGTGACTCCACAGTTTACATTTGTGACCTGCATTTGACATATTTACATATTTGTGACTCACATTACATTTGTGAGTTGACTCACACTTGTGAATTGCTCCACTTATTTGTGAGTGTCCTCTCATATTTTTGAGTTGTGTTTAATGGATCACTTTGTACAGATTTTTCGATTCAGAATCCAGTTCTCATAAAAATAAGACACAACTGAATATATCACAGTTACTTTTAGAAATGCATCTGTTTGGTATCCTAGCTTCCTTTCGTCCTTTCCTATCTTAATTTCCTACTTTCCTAGCTGTCTTTCCTAGATCCCTTTCCTCCCCTCCTTTCTACAGCAGGTCTCTTTCCTCCTATACTTTTATAACTCCCTTTCCCTTCCTTCTTTCCTAGCTTCTGTTCCTTGATCCTTTTCCTTCCTATCCTAGATCCATTTTGTCCTTGCCTTGCTTCCTTTCCTCCTTTCCTTATCCTCTTTCCTTCCCTCAATTCATTACCTCTCCTTTTCTAGATTCCTTACCTCATTTCCCAGCTTCCTTTCCACCTACTACCGTAGTGGGCCTTCTAATACTGTTACGTTAATGTTCTGCCACCGGAGGTTACTCAGGAGAAAATCAAGTTTAGCTTTAAAAAACAAATAAAAAGCATATTGTATCACAGTCCCTCACCTCTTTCAAAAGCTCTAATTTAACTTCAATGTGTATAAGAGTATGAATATGTATATATGAAGTGTGTAAATATTATTTTGTTGTCTCTTGGTGACTTTCCTAAGTATATAACAAGGTTCATGGATGTACTAAACATATTATCACTTCTTGAGTGAAGTGAGGGCAGAGTTACTTTTGCCACTTCACTCTATTTTTGAATGCCCACATAGTCAACTATTTGTGTTTTACTTGTATTTTATTGTCTATTCAATTAAATAGCCATGTATGAGGTTGTCACATTTTGCTCAGTCATCATGCGCCAATGACTATAATAAAACATGCAATTATGTCCAACGCATATTAGAAAACACTCTACAGCATGTTAGAAGACACTCTAAAACACTCAAACACTCTATAGCCTATTATAACATTCTCCAAAACACTCTATAGCCTATTAAAACAATCTCCAAAACACCCCATAGCATATTATAACACTCTCTAAAACAGTCCAAAACACCCCATAGCATATTATAACACTCTCTAAAACAGACCAAAACACTCTATAGCATATTATAACACTCTCTAAAACAGTCCAAAACACTCCATAGCATATTATAACACTCTAAAACAGTCCAAAACACTCCATAGCATATTATAACACTCTCTAAAACAGTCCAAAACACTCCATAGCATATTATAACACTCTCTAAAACAGTCCAAAACACTCCATAGCATATTATAACACTCTCTAAAACAGTCCAAAACACTCCATAGCACATTATAACACTCTAAAACCGTCCAAAACACCCCATAGCATATTATAACACTCTCTAAAACAGTCCAAAACACTCCATAGCATATTATAACACTCTAAAACAGACCAAAACACTCCATAGCACATTATAACACTCTCTAAAACAGTCCAAAACACTCCATAGCATATTATAACACTCTCTAAAACAGTCCAAAACACTCCATAGCACATTATAACACTCTCTAAAACCGTCCAAAACACTCCATAGCACATTATAACACTCTAAAACAGTCCAAAACACTCCATAGCACTCTCTAAAACAGTCCAAAACACTCCATAGCATATTATAACACTCTCTAAAACAGTCCAAAACACTCCATAGCACATTATAACACTCTCTAAAACAGTCCAAAACACTCCATAGCATATTATAACACTCTAAAACAGTCCAAAACACTCCATAGCACTCTCTAAAACAGTCCAAAACACTCCATAGCACTCTCTAAAACAGACCAAAACACTCCATAGCATATTATAATACTCTAAAACAGTCCAAAACACTCCATAGCACATTATAACACTCTCTAAAACAGTCCAAAACACTCCATAGCATATTATAACACTCTCTAAAACAGTCCAAAACACTCCATAGCATATTATAACACTCTCTAAAACAGTCCAAAACACTCCATAGCATATTATAACACTCTCTAAAACAGTCCAAAACACTCCATAGCATATTATAACACTCTCTAAAACAGTCCAAAACACTCTATAGCATATTATAACACTCTCTAAAACAGTCCAAAACACTCCATAGCATATTATAACACTCTAAAACAGTCCAAAACACTCGATATCACTCTCTAAAACAGTCCAAAACACTCCATAGCACTCTCTAAAACAGTCCAAAACACCCCATAGCACTCTCTAAAACAGTCCAAAACACCCCATAGCACTCTCTAAAACAGTCCAAAACACCCCATAGCACTCTCTAAAACAGTCCAAAACACTCCATAGCATATTATAACACTCTCTAAAACAGTCCAAAACACTCCATAGCATATTATAACACTCTCTAAAACAGTCCAAAACACTCCATAGCACATTATAACACTCTCTAAAACAGTCCAAAACACTCCATAGCATATTATAACACTCTCTAAAACAGTCCAAAACACTCCATAGCATATTATAACACTCTCTAAAACAGTCCAAAACACTCCATAGCATATTATAACACTCTCTAAAACAGTCCAAAACACTCCATAGCATATTATAACACTCTCTAAAACAGTCCAAAACACTCCATAGCATATTATAACACTCTCTAAAACAGTCCAAAACACTCCATAGCATATTATAACACTCTCTAAAACAGTCCAAAACACTCCATAGCACATTATAACACTCTCTAAAACAGTCCAAAACACTCCATAACATATTATAACACTCTAAAACAGTCCAAAACACTCCATAGCATATTATAACATTCTAAAACAGTCCAAAACACTCCATATCACTCTCTAAAACAGTCCAAAACACTCCATAGCACTCTCTAAAACAGTCCAAAACACCCCATAGCACTCTCTAAAACAGTCCAAAACACTCCATATCACTCTCTAAAACAGTCCAAAACACTCCATATCACTCTCTAAAACAGTCCAAAACACTCCATAGCATATTATAGCACTCTCTAAAACAGTCCAAAACACCCCATAGCATATTATAACACTCTAAAACAGTCCAAAACACTCTATAGCATATTATAACACTCTCTAAAACAGTCCAAAACACCCCATAGCATATTATAACACTCTCTAAAACAGTCCAAAACACTCTATAGCATATTATAACACTCTAAAACAGTCCAAAACACTCATAGCATATTATAACACTCTAAAAACAGTCCAAAACACTCCATAATATATTATAACACTCTCTAATACACCCCATGGCATATTAGAAAACACTCCAAAGCATATTAAAGGGGTAACTTCCCCTTTAACGCTCAGTGCCAAGCAGAATGGCATCAGGTCACATTTTTTGAGACTTTGATTGGTATGACTCGACCAGGGATTGAACCCTTGCAATCTCAGGGTGGACATTCTACCACAGGGCCACTGACTTGCTGCTACTGTTATATATTGACTGTAATAGTAGCAGTATTGATAGTGTAGAAGGCACAATGACACTACTGTAGTTGGAGGAAAAGAAGGAAAGAGAGCAAGGAAAGGAAGTTGGGAAGTTGAGCAAGGAAATGAGAAAAGGAGTAGAGGACAGGAAGCTAGGAAATGAGAAAAGGAGTAGAGGAAAGGAAGCTAGGGAAGGAGGAATGTAAGATGTGTAAGACCAAGAAATTAAGCTAGAAAAAGAGAAAAGGTAGCTAGGTAAATATAGGAGGAAAGGGAGCTCGGAAAGAAGGAATGGAAGACAGGAAATACAAAGGAAAGGAAAGTAGGAAAGGATAGAATGAAAGGGAGCTATGAAAGGAAGCTAAGGAAGGAGGAAAGGAAAGGGAAATAAGAAAGAAGGAGAGGAATCCAGGGAAAGAAAGGAGAAAAGGAAGTAAAGGGATCAAGGAAAGGAAGCTAGGATACCGAACAGATGCATTTCTAGAAGTCATTGTGATAAATTCATTTTTAACTTATTTTTTTATGAGAACTGAGGATGTCCTAATCTGAAGTCAGTATCTTAAATCTGCACAAACCCATCTGTAAAAAACTGTCTAATGTGTGAGGTCACTCACAAATAAAGTCAGCGGCGCAACAGGCACATTTGAATGACCTCACAAGACTAATGCAATTCAAGAAGATGGAATATACAAGTCACAAATGTTGTCATTGTCGTGTCTTTACTATCATTAACTGAAGACTTATAGATTTTATCAAAGATTCTCTGTAATTAGTTACTGCGCGATCAACTGATTAATCACATAACTAATTAACTAGGAAGTCGGGGCACCAAGGAAAAATATTCAGATGACAAAGTTATCATTTCCTAAAATAACTGTTCAGACATTTTATCTGATCAATTAGTCTTCGAATAAATGAATTATTTACTGTACCTCACGTTAGTCTCATCCCAAACGTCATAAATTGTTGGTTATCTGCACGAACCCAGTCTTCACTATGAGTCATCCATACATCAATTGTTTTAAATCATTTATTTATTACTAACTAAGTAATTCACAGAAATGCATAAACAAACAAACAAGGTAAATGTGGAGACACGAAAAGATAGGAGAATGTGCCCTAGTGGGCTAAACCGGCATGGCGGCTTGTTAGACAAAGGGGAAGTTGCGGTCGACGAAGAAGTCGCTACAGGGTGATAATTATAACAATTAAAATGCTAATCCTTTACACATGAACGCTCACTCATTCGGGAACAATTGCAATCAATATATATATTTACGATCAGTTTTGTCGTCTTGATCGCTGGTGAAAAGTTTGTGTCTTTCATAGAATTGTCCGTCTCTCTCCCTCTCTCTCTCTGTCTTGGTTAGAGGGGATAGTTCAAAGTGACATTCGTTATAGAATGGATGTTTCGGCGGTTGTCGTTCTTCGCGTTCAATGATACCGAATTCCTAGCTGCAGACTAGTAATTAATATCAAAGACTTACTCTCATTCTGTCGGTATCGACAGAGCTTAACCACGTGGTATGGTTAAAAGATTCAGCAATGGGATACAACCTTTAGCCATCTCGTAATCGAGGTAAGCTAAGTCTGCTGATAATTTCTCAAAGTTGGGTTTTATTCGGAATGGCAGAAAAGGAGCTGTCCCAGGATGTCTGACCCCAACTGGGCTCAGGGGCGGTCCTCTGACTTAGTTCAAATCAAAAGGGAATTGTATTTTTCTTCATTAAACAGTCCACAATCATATTTAACACAATTATACAAACAGTATCATACTCACTCATTCCCCTTATACAACAATTAGATGTAAACCTCATATCTGAGGCTATTATAAACAGCATTAGGGTAATGTGGACACACCGTCTCCCATGAGCTTCCCCAAGTTGTGACAAACGGACCAGTTCGTAGCTGGATTCTTCACCAATCTTTTACACTTTCTCCGGGAACATGGAATGTGTTCGTACCTCAAGTTCTGTGAGGTGGAAGGATTTCCTTTGTCCTCTATGAAAGTTTACCCTCTCTCTACAATGTGGCCATGTGGCAGGGTCTTCTCAGGATTTACGACCTCTGACCACAGCAGCCTAGTTGAAGGAGGCAGAGGGGGGAGGCCGAGGGAGAGTTGGATGGGGAGTTGGCTATACCCAAAGAGGCCAATGGCATGACATCATATTTACAAAATCTGAAACTGTAAGTATATCAGAGAGCTCCCTGACCATATTGTGGGCTCCCTGACCATGTTGTGGGTTCCCTTGCTGATGGTGTTGCTGCAGTTTCCCAGCAATGTCATCACAGGTTGGATCCTAAAGATAACTTATTGTAATATAACATAAGGACTTAATTATCACCATGTGGAAATGTTCCCCTTCATAAGGACCTTACCCAGTCACCCTGTCATAATTATACCAACCCCTGACACCACATGTAGATTCACAGCTGGCCAGATCTCAGTAATGTCTCTTAACCAAACTGTATAGGGTTCTCAATGATGTCTCTAAACCAAACTGTATAGGGTTCTCAGTAATGTCTCTAAACCAAACTGTAAAGGGATCTCAGTAATGTCTCTAAACCAAACTTTATAGGGTTCTCAGTAATGTCTCTAAACCAAACTGTAAAGGGTTCTCAGTAATGTCTCTAAACCAAACTGTAAAGGGTTCTCAGTAATGTCTCTTAACCAAACTGTATAGGGTTCTCAGTAATGTCTCTAAACCAAACTGTATAGGGTTCTCAGTAATGTTTCTAAACCAAACTGTAAAGGGTTCTCAGTAATGTCTCTAAACCAAACTGTAAAGGGTTCTCAGTAATGTCTCTAAACCAAACTGTAAAGGGTTCTCAGTAATGTCTCTAAACCAAACTGTATAGGATTCTCAGTAATGTCTCTAAACCAAACTGTATAGGGTTCTCAGTAATGTCTCTAAACCAAACTGTATAGGATTCTCAGTAATGTCTCTTAACCAAACTGTATAGGGTTCTCAGTAATGTCTCTAAACCAAACTGTATAGGGTTCTCAGTAATGTCTCTAAACCAAACTGTATAGGGTTCTCAGTAATGTCTCTAAACCAAACTGTATAGGGTTCTCAGTAATGTCTCTAAACCAAACTGTATAGGGTTCTCAGTAATGTCTCTAAACCAAACTGTAAAGGGTTCTCAATGATGTCTCTAAACTGTAAAGGGTTTTGTGTAACATACGGTCAAAAGTTTTGTATTTATCTGATAGCTGATCATGAACGTAGTCCAAACCTTAGAATGCATTTTTTATATTAAGCTCAGGTCTAATCACAATATTGGTCTACTGTAAAGGTAAATGTTGAACGGTAAAAATCTTTGACGTAAAATCTATGTTTGAGTCCCAAATGGCACCCTATTCCCTATATAGAGCACTACTGGACAAAAGTAGTTCACTATAGTGTGAATAGGGTGTAATGTGGGACAAAGCCTTTACACACTACAGTTATATCACTCACTCTGTGGCGCCACATACAAACACTGTCTCTGGCTTCAATAGAAGCCTCTTCCAATGCTGTGGAGAGGGCTGAAATCCATCAGTAAAGCTACAAATGTATAATCACTGACAAATATTAAGACAGCTGATGGTTCCTGCACCAGGATGCATTCCATACTATGGGCTCCATCTGTAACTGTGGTGGAACAGGTCACCAGGAAGTCGTCAGCTGATCTGAAACTGTGGTGGAACAGGTCACCAGGTGGTCGTCAGCTGACACATCTCCACACCTCCAGCTCCAGGTTGTCTTTGACCTCCACATCATTGCAGATGAACTTGTTACTCCAGGCAGGGTCAGAATAGTTGTTAATGATTTCAGAAACAAAGCAGCTGTTGTGAAAATATAGAATGCAACTTCAAAATAAATAGTCTGTGAATATGCCCATGTAGTTTCACTGACATGTCAGGATCCAAAAGCAAATGAGTCATCATTAACAAAAACAAAAGATTCGACCTGCAACCTGGCCAAGATAAACAAAGCAGTGCAACCTGGCCAAGATAAACAAAGCAGTGCAACCTGGCCAAGATAAACAAAGCAGTGCAACCTGGCCAAGATAAACAAAGCAGTGCAACCTGGCCAAGATAAATCAAAGCAATGCGACAAAACAACACAGAGTTACACATAGGATAAACAAAAGTACAGTCAATAACACAACAGAAAAATCTATATACAGTGTGTGCAAATGGAGTAAGGAGGTAAGGCAATAAATAGGCCATAGTTGCAAAGTAATTACAATTTAACAGTTTGCTGGGTAGAGTGTTGGAGGCTGTTTTGTAAATGCCATGCCAAAGTCGAGGATCGGTAGGACAGTCAGTTTTACAAGGATATGTTTGGCAGTGTAAATGAAGGAAGTTTTGTTGAGAAATAGGAAGCCGATTCTATATTTAATTTTGGATTGGATGCTTAATACGAACCTGGAAGGAGAGTTTACAGTCTAGCCATACACCTGGGTAATTGTAGTTGTCCACATATTCTAAGTCAGAACTGTCCAGAGTAGTGATGCTAGTCGGGCGGGAGGGTGCGGGCAGCGATCGGTTGAAGATCATGCATTTAGTTTTACAAGCATTTAAGAGCAGGAGGCCACGGAAGGAGAGTTGTATGGCATTGAAGCTTGTCTGGAGGTTTGTTAGCACAGTGTCCAAAGAAGGTTCCAGATGTAAACAGAATGGTGTCGTCTGTGTAGAGGTGGAAAAAGTAATCACCCGCAGCAAGAGTGTCACGGCAGATTTCCTCCTCTTCGTCCAAAGAGGAGTAAGGATCGGCCCAAGATGCGGCGCGGTAAGTGTTCGTCATTTTAATGGAAAAACTGAACACTACAAAACAACAAAGTGACAACCGTGACGCTAATGAAACACTGTGCTAACAAGCAATGTAACATAGACAATCACCCACAACCCACAATTACCTAAATTGGTTCCCAATCAAGACAAAGACTAACACCTGCCTCTGATTGAGATCCTGTTAGTTAAATTCCTATATGTTTTATAGTCAAATTCGTTGTTCATTAATGAGGCATTAATTATGCATTTTCTTAAAAGTAAATGCCATGAGTACTAACCAATACACATATTTCCACAGGTTATAAACTGAAAATGACATCATCAGTTTCCACACTCTCTCCGATTCCCACAATAGCCCAGTGTTTTCAGGTCCGGTGATTTCTTCTACTCCCCTCATAAACCAGACATTCCAATCTGTATAAAAGATATCTTCTCCTCCACAAATGGTACATCAAGGACCATTCTTATCTGTCAGAAAAGATACATCATCCCTCGCCCTTAAACCTCCCGCGAGGTACAGACAATTAATTTGTTTTGCTTACATTTTCAGTAACAGCTTAACCAAGAGCCCATATATTTCATCCCATAACATAATAGTATTAGAATAATTGGTTCTAATTGAAATGTATACATTATTAATAATTTCAACTATAATTTCCTCCAACAATCCTCCCTTTGATTAAATATTATACATTCAAATCTACATCTAGTTTTATTTACATATTAACCTACTAATAACTAAGCTTATTATAAAGGTTTATCAGATTATCATATGAACCAACATTATTATAAATGTTTATCCGACTCTTCACCCATCATTAATCAAATCTAACCTTAACTCCAACTGTTTTTAAACCTACATCAGAATCATAACTATTCTTTCAGGATTTCCGTTACAACCTTCATTAAAAAACAGTTTAATCATTAAAACAAATTACAATCTAATTCCATTTCATCTCAGCACTAGTCTCATCAAACATAAATTCGCCACAAATGAAAGATCCAGATTCATCCACTTCCTCTGTAGACATGCCTTCAGTCCTCCACGGGTCAGAACCTGGAATCGGCCCATACCGCACCATCTGTTGTGTCATTGATCTCTCCAGAGTCCTGGAAACAAGGCCTCGCACACAGGGAATTAGACAACAGCCGCATAAAACTGAAACAGTCACACAGGTGAATGTAGCCCATAACACAGCATTTTTCCATACACACTGTCAACAAAATTTAGTTCAGAGAAGTATCCACCCCAGAGTTTCTGCCAACCCGTGAGCCAGGGTGGTCAAACCAGCTGAGGCTTCGGGCACTGATTCGTCCGGAGCTGTGTTATTTGGGGTGTAAGCACAAACATGGTCCTGATTATCACGCATACTTCTCCCTTTTCAGCCATTAACATATCTAATGCAATTCTATTCTGTCAGGCCTTCCAGCTGGTTGCTTCAGTCTGTTTTACAAAACCTTTAATAACACCTCTGGTATACCTGTTAAAGCGCTGTTGATTATCATAAATATAATTAATCCAGTCCACGTTCTTGTGAGAGTAGAGCCCCGGAAATGCTTAACTCTAATCCTGCTAGGATCTGATTTCTTGCTTTGACTCATCTGGCACCTCCCCTGGAACCCCAGTGTTATCAATGTATACCTCGTCATCAAATGACCCAGATGGAGTGCTTCTCTTTTCCCGTTTAGATAACTTCATGTCCTGGTGTCTGAATGAGTGTAAAAGACATCCCCAATGCACATGACACCACCCAATCTGTGGTTAATAGAATAGAATAAACCATGGGTCAAATTACCACTCTCCGCATACTCAAGTAGGACGTGCTGTATCAGGAATATGTCACCCACGATAAGACAGCTCAGACGAACAGCTTCCATGTGAAGCCCCACCCTCTCCCCTAGAACACATCGCTTAGCAAGAGCCAGACACATCTTCACTTCTATGAACAACAACAGTGAGGAAAGGACAGGTAAGGTATTTTTCATTCGAGAGATGGCCCCCAGAATTCTGTTAATTCCAGTTCTCCTCTCGAACTCTGTTATTGTTCGATAGTGATAACGTGCCTTACCCTCCCGCAGTGCGATATGAATCCGGTTAGCTCTTTCAGCTAGCTGTCACCAGGAGTCCTTGGTATGGTCCCCCCAACAGGCCTATGGGACTGGATTGAGTGACTTCACCTGTAGTTCACCTGTAGTGCATAAAATCTTGGACATACAGGTTTGGTTAACAAACAGTTTCTCATTTGTTCTGTTTATTAGCTAAAAAAATGTATCAGTTAATTATCCCGTAGGTCACATCCTATTCTAGAACACCATTTACCCATCCCCCCTTTGTTACCTGGCTCTGCCCAGGTAACAACCTTACCTACTCTAAATAATGACTTAGGTAAGATTAGTATATTATCCTTCTGTTCTGACATTATCATGTATGAGCGCCCTTTTCATTTTCCACATGTCCAATTCTGCCTTTTGTCTCCATTCAGTAACTGTTATCTTTGCCTGTCCTGGCTCCCCTTCTAAAACTTCTCCTCTCTGCTCTCCAACCTTCAAGGTCTCTGCAGTGCGGGGGAGGGCTCTTCTGTCTGCCTTTTCCCCTATCTGTCTGTAGCTCTGTTTCTCATGTTTCCAAATTTGAACTACATGTCTCACTGTTTGGCTTTATCTAAAATCATTGATTTTTAGAAAAAACATGTCTATGAGCGGCTTTTCTCTAAAGTCCTTACATTTCCTTAATCAATCTATCTTAACCCTAACAATAATCCTAAATCATCACAGATGTCCGATATTCCTGTTAAATGTAATACTATTTAAAAACGTATAATAATCAAACAAATTCAAAACAAATGCTAATCATATCAAAATCCTTCCTACACTAACAAGCCCTCTGCTTCGGGGACCCTCATTATTCTATCTGACAATAACATGAATTTAATATGTGATGCAAAGTGTGGAATACCTTCCTCTATTTATTCTCAATGATAAATATGACTTTTTCTCTGTTACAATACCAAATCATTAATAGCCCATTCAAAAACTTTCACAGCTAATGTTGTAAAACAGAATCCTGAACCACTTTCTCATTTGCGGTTCAAACAGTAATTCTAACCCCTCAACCAAAACTGCTTCATTTCTAATGAATTTACCTTAAAACTAGTAACTCAATATGACCACATTCATTATACAAATGACACTCCCCTGAGGCTGATCAGACCTCAGAAGACAGTCACGATAAGATCAATAGGTCATAAACTTTTAAAGAGAATTCACTTGTATAATTAAAACTCATAATGTTCCATATGTGAGTGTGCCTCTTTAAAATACCTTTGCACTAAAAAAAATAGCCCTAACAATCGTTTTATGTGTATATACTTGCAGACCTTTTTCAATTTGGTCGTTCATGGCTGCTCTCTCCCCCAGGTTATAATCCCAGGAAACATCTAAAATTGAGACACTTTAAACATCAATTTTCCCAGAAAAACACAACACTCCTAACTTGCATTCACTATGCTAATTCCGACTCAGAAACTCAAAGGTGAACTATAAACTAAACCTAATGATGATTCCCCTTTAACTAAAATCATTAATCATAAGTTTTAAACACCGTCAATGTATATATTTACTTAAATGAACATGTTACCCTTAGATACAATTAACCCGATACATTTCTCAGTTTAAGAAATCCGTAATTTAATCCCCGATATTTAATAAATATGCATTCGCTTTCTCCCATGGCTACTTTAATTGACTTATTTTGAGATAACTTCCATCCGTCCCGGAGTAAAGAACCTACTTAAACACGCCAGAACACAATGTTTAACTAAGTTAAATCAAACCCTAAAATTGACCATAACCAGTAAACAAATAAACAAAACACTTTTACCAGCAAAAAACAAACTATACGGAAACTCACTACTATAATGCTTCAGATGGCAAACTTACTCAGAGACTCACGTTTACATCTGTTAGTTCCTCAAGAAAAAAACCACTTGCCCCTGTTACGGATGTCTACGTATCAGGGGAAAAGCTCGAATAACCAAATTCAACCTAGCTAATTTCCCGAAACATATGCCGTTATGTTTTTCTATAGAGGTTGCTTTTCAAATTTAAATACACTAACATGGTTCCCTGGAAACTCTCAAATTACTGCTAAAAATGTATTTTGTAATTTATATCAACTTCTGAAAAGTTGCTCGAAACCTCGATACCCACACTAACAGACATACAATTTGCTCCGTTATACCCAGTCCCTGGCGACAAAAGTGCCTCGCTAGTGACGTCATCATCAAGCGCTCAACCTGCCAATTCGTAGCGACTTCAAATGAATTGTAAATAATTCTTGTTCGATTAACCAAACCTAATTTATCACATCTGTTCCAATCCTGAATTATAATTTACCACCCCAAACAACATCTCTAAATTCACTAATTTTATAAAAACCTTTCGATGGGCATAAATCGTAATTGTCTCTTTGTTATCATTTAGAATCCATTTTGCTCTAAGTAACTGTCTCGTCTTTGACTTAGTATTTTAATTACAACTCTATTCCCAATACGTTATTACTAGCATTATGTGAGTGTACACCTTTAAAATACCTTGGCTCTGGGAACAGGGAAATCCCCTTAACCCAAACTTTTACTCCTACAACGACACCCAATAATTCTGATAATCCCTTCACATCGTTTGTTTTAAATCTCTTGATGTTTCATGTAACTTATTCAGTCTATCTTCAAATTGTCGTCCCACAATATTTTTTCAGACTATCTTTACGATTACTTCTCCTTTTTAAAAGAAATGTATTTGGATGGTTCTGGCCGCTTTTGAAAAGTAACTCAGATCCATATCAGGCCAAACACAGAAACAGACAAACTAGACATACAACATAGAATGCCCACTCAGATCACACTCTGACCAAACAAAACCTATAAACATACAAAGCAAACTATGGTCATGACGTGACAGAGAGCGACATCATTGATACAGTTGATGTCAGAAGTTTACATACACCTTAGGCAAATACATATAAACTCTGTTTCACATTCTGACATTTAATCCTAGGAAAAGATTCCCTGTCTTAGGTCAGTTAGGATCACCACTTTATTTTAAGAATGTGAAATGTCACAATAATAGTAGAAATAATTATTTAATTCAGCTTTTATTTATTTCATCACATTCCCAGTGGGTCAGAAGTTTACATACACTCAATTAGTATTTAGTAGCATTGCCTTTAAATTGTTTTACTTGGGTCAAACGTTTCAGGTAGCCACAATAAGTTGGGGAAGTTTTGGCCCATTCCTCCTGACAGAACTGGTGTAACTGAGTCAGGTTTGTAGGCCTCCTTGCTCGCATATCCTCCTTGACTTTGTGGTCCTTAAGCCATTTTGTCACACCCTTGGAAGTTTGCTTGGGGTCATTCTCCATTTCGAAGACCCATTTGTGACCAAGCTATAACGGACTGATGTCTTGAGATGTTGCTTCAATATATCCACATCATTTTCCTACCTCATGATGCCATGTATTTTGTGAAGTCCACCAATCAACATGATGCTGCCTTCCCTGTTGGGATGGTGTTCTTCTGCTTGCAAGCCTCCCCCTTTTTCCTCCAAACTTAACGATTGTCATTATTGCCAAACAGTTTTATTTTTGTTTAATCAGACAAGAGGACATTTCTCCAAAAAGTATGACCTTTGTCCCCATGTGCAGTTGCAAACCGTAGTCTGGCTTTTTTATGGTGGTTTTGGAGCAGTGTCTTCTTCCTTGCTGAGCAGCCTTTCAGGATATGTCGACATAGGACCTGTTTTACTGTGGATATAGACACTTTGGTACCTGTTTTCTCCAGCATCTTCACAAGGCCCTTTGCTGTTGTTCCGGGATTGATTTGCACTTTTCGCGCCAAAATATGTTAATCTCTAGGAGACTGAATGTGTCTCCTTCCTGAGCGGTATGACGGCTGCGTGGTCCCATGGTGTTTAAACTTGTGTACTATTGTTTGTACAGATGAACGTGGTACCTTCAGGCCATTGGAAATTGCTCCCAAGGATGAACCAGATTTGTGCAGGTCCGTCATTGTTTTCGGAGGTCTTGGTTGATTTCTGAGTTTGAAGGTAGTCGTTGCAATACATCCACAGGTACACCTCCAATTGATTCAAATGATGTCAATTAGCCAATCAGAGGCTTCTAAAGCCATGACATTATTTTCTGGAATTTTTCAAGATGTTTAAAGGCACAGTCAGCTTAGTGTATGTAAACTTCTGACCCACTGAAATTGTGATACAGTGAATTATAAGTGAAATAATCTGTCTGTAATCAATTGTTGGAAAAATTACTTTTGTCATGCACAAAGTAGGCTTTCTAACCGACTTGCCAAAACTATAAATTGATAACAAGAAATGTGTGGAGTGGTTGAAAATGATTTTTAATGACGGCCCAAGAATTTAACCCTGTGGTACCCCCATAGAGACTGCCAGAGGTCTGGACAACAGGATTTACAATTTGACACACTGAACTCTATCTGAGAAGTAGTGGGTGAACCAGCCGAGGCAGTCATTAGAGAAACCCACTTCACTGACCAAGGCCCTTCTCCCCTGATTGGTCAGTTTGGCTGGGCAGCTCTAGGAGTCTTGGTGGTTCCAAACCTCTTGATGGAGTCCCCTGTGTTCTTGGAGACCGTCAATGCTGCAGAATTTGTGTTGGTACCCTTTGCGAGACCTGTGCCTCGACACAATCCTGTCTCTGAGCTCTATGGACAATTCCAATTTCGAGTCCCATAGCAAAGTGTTGTGGCTGCTTCGTGCTGTTGTCTGTGCCCGATAATATTTGTATCCTGTATTGTGCTGCTACCATGTTGTGTTGCTGCCATGTTGTGTTGATACCATGTTGTTGTCATGTTGTGTTGCTACCATGCTTTGTCGTCATGTGATTCTGCCATGCTAAGTTGTTACTACAGAAAATACAATTTATAGACAAAATGTGGAGAATGAACAGTGTATCTTCTAGAACTGAATTTTATTTCATACTTAAACAATCATTTCTAACCATTACCATTACAAATAAAGACAGAGAGGACAGAAAAAGCAGCCCCCTGATACACAGAAAAATAAAGCACCGTGTTAAAAAAGACCAGAAAAATATCTTTACAAGGTAAAGAAGAAAATACAATTTTTGAACTTTTACTTCTGAAAAGAGCCAAACATTAAAGGTTCAACTCAAATAAAACATACTAGTTAATGGCAACTTATCCCGGTAAATATGTTGCATCACTCAGAAAACACATACATTCTGAACCAGTTATAATTTTAAAAGATTAGCAATTAGAAACACCAATGCTATTAATCCCAATTTTAAAAGTTTATAGGAAACTGTATATAATTCAGACTTTAAAAACAGTGGGACGGATCCTAAAGCCGTTTTACATTGAACAACTCTGAAGCAACTATCAGAAGACAATATATTTTCATTAAAAACAGAGAACCAGTGAAATCTTAGAAATGGTGTGTTGCATTTATACTATTGTTCAGTATATTTACAATATTTTGATAGAAATCTCTTCTCTCTCTCTCTCTCTCTCTCTCTCTGTCTCTCTCTCTCTCTCTCTCTCTCTCTCTCTCTCTCTCTCTCTCTCTCTCTCTCTCTCTCTCTCTCTCTCTCTCTCTCTCTCTCTCTCTCTTTCTCTCTCTCTCTCTCTCTCTCACTCTCTCCCACTCTCTCTCTCCCACTTGCTCTCTCTCTCTGTCTCTCTCTTTCTCTCTCTCGCTTCTCTCTCGCTCTCTCTCTCTCTCACACTCTCTCTCTCTCTCTCTCTCTCTCTCTCTCTCTCTCTCTCTCTCTCTCTCTCTCTCTCTCTCTCTCTCTCTCTCTCTCTCTCTCTCTCGTTCTCTCTCCCACTTGCTCTCTCTCTCTGTCTCTCTCTTTCTCTCTCTCTCGCTTCTCTCTCGCTCTCTCTCTCTCTCACACTCTCTCTCCCTTCTCTCTCTCTCTCTTTCTCTCTCTCTCTCTCTCTCTCTCTCTCTCTCTCTCTCTCTCTCTCTCTCTCTCTCTGTCTCTCTCTCTCTCTCTCTCTCTCTCTCTCTCTCTCTCTCTCTCTCTCTCTCTCTCTCTCTCTCTCTCTCTCTGTCTCTCTCTCTCTCTCTCTCTCTCTCTCTCTCTCTCTCTCTCTCTCTCTCTCTCTCTCTCTCTCTCTCTTTCTCTCTCTCTCTCTCTCTCTCTCACTCTCTCCCACTCTCTCTCTCTCACTCGTTCTCTCTCCCACTTGCTCTCTCTCTCTGTCTCTCTCTTTCTCTCTCTCGCTTCTCTCTCGCTCTCTCTCTCTCTCACACTCTCTCTCCCTTCTCTCTCTCTCTCTCTCTCTCTCTCTCTCTCTCTCTCTCTCTCTCTCTCTCTCTCTCGTTCTCTCTCCCACTTGCTCTCTCTCTCTGTCTCTCTCTTTCTCTCTCTCGCTTCTCTCTCTCTCTCTGTCTCTCTCTCTCTCTCTCTCATCGGAGTGCATGCTGGGAGTGCATGCTGGGAGTGAGTCGTCAAGCAGGAGTGATTGTGAGAGCGAATGGTTTTTCTTTTTCACTCTATCGGGTTGTTGTATGTATATATATATATTGATTAGGTTAGTTGTTTTAAGGGTATCTTGTTTAAACTATCACTAAGCACGTATAGGGGTGGTGGGATCTTTGAGGTTGGTTTTTAGCGAGGGCACAACCAGCGGGTGGGGCTGGTTGTTATGGCCACTCGTGGAAATGGAGAGTTTGAAAAACTTAGTCGGAGGCATGGAGTAAAGATTCCTGCTGCGACAGGGTGTTCAGTGGAAGAATGTAGCTTGGCTGTGGGTGCTATCATTGGGTATGATAGCATCAAATCAGCCTCAAGGATGAATAGCGCTGTAGTGATATTCTTAGATTCAATTGAAAAGGTGAATAGAATAGTTGAGATGGGTGTCGTGTTGAGAGAAACACAGACGTCGGTATTTCCGCTTATGAATCCGGCGAAGAAAGTCATGCTTTCTAACGTGCCACCATTTGTTAGAGATGAAGTGTTATGGCGAGAGTTATCGCGCCATGGTCAAATAGTGTCTACAATAAAGAAAGTTCCTTTTGGATGCAAATCTCCGTTGTTGAAACATGTCGTGTCTCATAGGAGACAAGTGCATATGATTTTAAAAAAGGAAGGAGATGAACTGGATTTAGCGTTTAGCTTTAAGATTGATGGATTTGATTATGTCTTCTATGCATCTACTGAATCAATGAAATGCTTTGGCTGTGGAAGAGAGGGGCATTTGGTGCGTAATTGTCCCGAAAATGAGCGCGCTGAGCCTGGTAGTAGTTTTAGTGCGAGTACAACTAACGCACCACCGCGAAGGGATGAACATGCTAAGGGTACAGGAGAAGAGAGAAGGTGGGCAGATGTGGTTGGAAAAGCAGGAGAGGAAGGCAGTGTGGATACGGGGGCAATTGTGGTAGATCAGAACAAAGAGGGAGGGGAAACAGTAGGCGAGATTGCGACTGCCGTCGCTGAGGTGGTGCTGGAAAATGAAATTGGAGGTCAAGAGGAGATTGAAATAACGGAAAAGGAAGCGGATGTTTTCAAAATACCGAGGAGTAAAAGGAAGAATGTAAGGGGTGGTGAAGGGTCTAATTCTAAGAGAAAGGTAGAGTTTAATAAATCAATTGAAGATGAACAAGGTGTAGAGATGGTGGAGTATTCTTCTGGGGAGGATAGTGAGAGTGAGTCATCTGACGCGTCACAACAATATAGTGAGATAAATGGGGTGGAAGGGAGGTATGGGATCGAGAGGATACGTCAATTTTTGAAGTTGACAAAAGGGAAGAAATATATGCAAGATTACAATGTAACTGATTTTTTCCCTGAACGTGAATTGTTTATTGAATCAGCAAAATTTCTGATGTCAAAAATTACAGGCGGAAGTTTGAAAACCCCTGAAATTGCTAGACTCAAGAAAGTGGTCACAAGAGTGATAAGTGATGTAAATTCTAAAGAAAATGAAAGAGTTCAGTTGCAGTCTTAACTCTGTAAAGAGATGTGGTGGCTGGATCGTCCTCTGTATATATATTTTTTTTTATCCATGAGCAGTTTTAAGATTTCTTCTTTAAACGTAAATGGGGCAAGAGATGTAAAAAAAAGAGCCATGGTGTATGAGTTAATTAGGGGAAAGGGAAGTGACATAATTTTTTTACAAGAAACGCATAGTAATTTGGAAAATGAAGTTATGTGGCAACAGGAGTGGGGGGGGACAGTGGTGTGTAGTCATAAAAACTCAAAAAGTGGGGGTGTGGTTATCTTGTTCTCAAAAGGGTTTTTGCCGTTGTCATATGAGGTTGAAGAGGTAGTTGAGGGGAGGTTATTAAAAGTTAGAGCAAGGTATGAAAACATCACTATGTGTCTGATAAATGTATATGCCCCAGTGATGACAGTTGAGAGGGTATGTTTTTTAGAGACACTATCAAATACCATTGAGAAATGTAACAAAGAAGATTATTTGTTTATTGCTGGGGATTTTAACTGCACAGTTAGTGATTTAGATAGAAATCACCAAGAACCTCATATAGCCTCAAGGATGTTTTTAAAACGCCTCATTGTAACAAATGAATTGTGTGATATTTGGCGGAGTCAACATGGAGGAACAAGGCAGTACACCTGGGCGCATGTGAGAGAGAACATCATCTCTATGGCCAGGTTAGATAGGTTTTATGTTTTTGAGCATCAATCTCAGGTCTGTAAATCAAGTGTGATAACTCCAGTGGGGTTTTCTGATCATTGTTTAATAACAGAGGTGGTGTTCATTAACGATGTAAAACCCAAAAGCGCATACTGGCATTTTAATATAACTTTATTGAGTGATGCTCACTTCAGAAACTGTTTCAGTTTTTTTGGGAGAGGTGGAGATCTCAAAAAGCCAGTTTTGTATCCATTCAACAGTGGTGGGATATAGGGAAAATCCAGATTCAACAATTTTGTAATCAATACACGAGGAATGTCACTAAAGATATCACCAGATCAATGAAAGCCCTAGAGATTGAAATAGTGGAACTCATGACATTGGTTGAGACCACAGGAGATCGAGGCCATACTCAGGCCATCAAGAGGAGAAAAGCTGCATTGGCAGACCTGCTGGGTATCAGAGCACAGGGGGCACTGGTGAGAAGTAAATTTCAGGGAATATCTGAAATGGATGCCTCATCCAAATTTTTCTTTGGTTTAGAGAAAAAGAATGGACAAAGAAAAATTATTCATTGTCTCAAATCAGCTGTTGGACAAGAGCTCACTAGCCCTAGTGAAATTAGAAAGAGGGCAGTAGAGTTCTACGCTGAGCTCTACAAATGTGAGTACAAAGAGGACAAAACAGTGACACAGCAGTTCTTTGATGGGCTCCCAAAGGTGGCTGCAGAAGTTCAGGTTGAGCTTGAGCAACCATTGTCTTTGCAGGATTTATACACTGCATTAAAAGGCATGGAAAATGGAAGGGCACCAGGCATTGATGGGCTTCCCGTTGACTTTTTAAGTCTTTTTGGGCTATGTTGGGAGAGGATTGGTTAGAAGTAGCTAATGATAGTTTAACCGGAGGGTTACTACCAATAAGCTGCAGAAGGGCTGTCCTCACCCTACTGCCCAAAAAGGGTGACCCAAGTGAGGTGAAGAACTGGAGGCCGGTGGCTTTATTGTGCACTGATTATAAGATATTGTCAAAAGCTTTGTCCAACAGGCTGAGGGAGGTGATGGGGCAAATCATACATACGGATCAGTCCTACTGTGTTCCTGGCAGGCAGATAGGGGATAACATTTCTCTGATTCGTGATTTTTGGACGTCTCTAGGGATATTGGGTTGGATGCTGGTCTAATTTCAATTGATCAGGAAAAGGCATTTGACCGAGTTGAACATCAATACTTATGGCACACGCTTGAGGCGTTTGGGTTCAGCTCTGGTTTTATTGCCATGATCAAGGTGATATATGGTGACATTGAAAGTGTATTGAAAGTTAACGGTGGTTTGAGTGCTCCTTTTAAAGTGTGTAGAGGTATTAGGCAGGGATGTTCTATGTCAGGAATGTTATATGCCATTGCTATAGAGCCACTACTAAATAGCATTAGAAGTCGCATTGCAGGGGTGTGCTTTTCAGAGGATATTCCTCCTATTCGTCTCTCAGCCTATGCTGATGATGTAGTTGTGCTAGTGAAAAATCAAGCGGAGGTGGATAGCTTGAGTCTAATTGTTGATCGTTTTAGGGAATATCCTCTGCAAAGGTAAATTGGGAAAAGAGTTGTGCGTTACAGATTGGAGAATGGTCTGGAGGGATCATGGCTTTGCCAGGGGGGCTAGAATGGTGTAAGGGAGGTTTTAAGTATCTTGGAGTGTACTTAGGAGATGAGGGGACTATGGAAAAAAATTGGAGTGGGGTGGTTGAAATGGTGGAAGGGAGGATGAGGAGATGGCGTTGGTTACTATCTCGTATGTCATATAGGGGCGCACTATTATAGTTAACAATGTGATTGCATCTGCACTGTGGCATCGGTTGTCAGTTTTAGAACCACCATCTGGCCTTCTGGCTAAGATACAGGCAATTATTGTGGATTTCTTTTGGGATAAATATCACTGGGTTCCACAAAGTGTTTTGTATTTGTCAAAAGAAGAGGGTGGACAAGGTCTTGTACATCTTGCTAGTAGGGCTGCTGCTTTCCGGTTTCAGTTTATTCAAAGGTTGCTTTATGGACCGGAAAATGTGGTGTGGAGAGGGGTGGCAGGTCTTATATTACAACGGGTTGGAGGATTAGGTTTAAAGAAGGCTTTATTTCTGGTTGATAGTAGCCAGATTTCTAGGGAGAGAGTACCTCCGTTTTACAGAGGACTTCTCAGAGTATGGAGCATAATGAAGGTGTCCAGACGAACTTCAGCGGAGTCAGTGCATTGGCTGTTGGAGGAACCTCTGGTGTATGGGGCAAGACTGGATTGTACAACTGCAGCTGTTCCACATTTCTCCAAGATTCTGGTGAAGGGGAAAATCATCACCTTAAGACAGTTAATGGCCATAGCTGGGCCCGCCTTAATGGATGGAAGACGGGTGGCAGAACATTTGGGGATGAGGTCGGAAAGGATTGTCGGACAAATGCTGGGGAGCTGTAGGAAGGCTCTGTCAGCGGAAGAATGGGGTATGCTTAGTAGTCACAAGAAGAAGGTACAAGATGAAGACGTCTCATTTCCAAGACTAGGGATTACACCAAATATCCCAGAGTCAGAAAGAAAGGCGTTATTGCTGGATTTGAGAGGGTTGGAGGAGGTGGGTTTGGAGGAGGTGAATGGGAAGGACTTGTATAGGGGGTGTGTCAAGGTGTTGAATAAAGATAAATTGAAAAATAGAAAAGACACTCCATGGAGGGTAAAATTGGGCATTGATGACAAGGTAAAGCCAGCATGGAGAGCACTGTACAAACCACCGTTACAAAAGGGTACTGGAGATATGCAATGGAGGGTTTTACATGGCATCATTGCAGTTAATGCTTTTGTATCTGTTATTAATTCAGATGTTAGAGATGGATGTCCTTTTTGTAATATAAGAGAAACCATTTTTCACTGTTTTATGGAGTGTGAGAGGATAAAACCTCTATTGGAAATGCTGGAATCTTTGTTTAAAGCTGTAGGGGAATTTTTCAATAACACGGTTTTTATTTTGGGGTTTCAATATAGTAAACAACAGAAAAGAAAATGTCAAATGTTAAATTTTATTTTGGGACAAGCTAAGATGTCAATTTTTCTGAGTAGAAAACACAAGATAGAAACGGGATATGGGCAGGATGTAAGATGTGTTTTTAAAGGATTAGTAAAAGCAAGAATAAAAGTAGATTTTGAGTTCTTTTCAGCTGTAAAAGATCTCCTATTATTTGAGGAGAAGTGGGCCTACGAAAGAGCGCTTTGTTTTGTAGAAGAGGGGAAATTATTTTTGCCGATGAAATAAGTTGAATGTATATGTTATGTATTTATTTTTATTTAGGAATTACATTTGTTTTTTCATTTCTGAAAGGGCAGTGTGTCATTTGTTTTTATGTTAACACTTGAGTAAAAAATAAAGGTTTTATAAAAACTCAAACTCTCTCTCTCTCTCTCTCTCTCTCTCTCTCTCTCTCTCTCTCTCTCTCTCTCTCTCTCTCTCTCTCTCTCTCTCTCTCTCTCTCTCTCTCTTTCTCTCTCTCTCTCTCTCTCTCTCTCTCTCTCACTCTCTCCCACTCTCTCTCTCTCACTCGTTCTCTCTCCCACTTGCTCTCTCTCTCTGTCTCTCTCTTTCTCTCTCTCGCTTCTCTCTCGCTCTCTCTCTCTCACACTCTCTCTCCCTCTCTCCCACTCTCTCTCTCTCACTCGTTCTCTCTCCCACTTGCTCTCTCTCTCTGTCTCTCTCTTTCTCTCTCTCGCTTCTCTCTCGCTCTCTCTCTCTCTCACACTCTCTCTCCCTTCTCTCTCTCTCTTTCTCTCTCTCTCTCTCTCTCTCACTCTCTCCCACTCTCTCTCTCTCACTCGTTCTCTCTCCCACTTGCTCTCTCTCTCTGTCTCTCTCTTTCTCTCTCTCTCTCTCTCTCTCTTTCTCTCTCTCTCTCTCTCTCTCACTCTCTCCCACTCTCTCTCTCTCACTCGTTCTCTCTCCCACTTGCTCTCTCTCTCTGTCTCTCTCTTTCTCTCTCTCGCTTCTCTCTCGCTCTCTCTCTCTCTCACACTCTCTCTCCCTTCTCTCTCTCTCTTTCTCTCTCTCTCTCTCTCTCTCACTCTCTCCCACTCTCTCTCTCTCACTCGTTCTCTCTCCCACTTGCTCTCTCTCTCTGTCTCTCTCTTTCTCTCTCTCTCTCTCTCTCTCTCTCTTTCTCTCTCTCTCTCTCTCTCTCACTCTCTC
>NC_060177.1:87119366-87156866 GCF_021184085.1 Oncorhynchus gorbuscha | reverse complement strand
CTCTCTCTTTGATTGCAGACAGTAAGGGGCTTTCCAAAAAAGTGATTTTAGATCAAAATTGATTGTCAGTTTGGTTGAGTACACTGGATGACTTCTCAGACAGGTTTGCTGTCAGAACTGAATGTGTAAAACCATTACAGTTTCTGTATCAAGTGTCATCTCCCTCCATCCAGGATACGCTGGTGGGTAAATCAAACACAATTCTGAAAAGCAACTATCTGCAATTGAATAAGATGTTTATACCTTCCCCTCCTCTCCCCTCCCTTCCTCTCCTCTCCCCTCCCTTCCTCTCCCCTCCCTTCATCTCCTCTCCCCTCCCTTCCCCTCCTCTCCCCTCCATCTCCTCTCCCCTCCCTTACCCTCCTCTCCCCTCCCTTCCTCTCCTCTCCCCTCCCTTCCTCTCCCCTCCCTTCCTCTCCTCTCCCCTCCCTTCATCTCCTCTCCCCTCCCTTCCCCTCCTCTCCTCTCCCCTCCATCTCCTCTCCCCTCCCTTCCCCTCCTCTCCTCTCCCCTCCCTTCCTCTCCTCTCCCCTCCCTTCCCCTCCACTCTCCTCCCTTCCTCTCCTCTCCCCTCCCTTCCCCTCCACTCCCCTCCCTTCCTCTCCTCTCTCTGACAGTGTACCATGGCCTCTCTCTCTCTGTCCCTGGGACTGCTGGTGCTATGCACCCTGGCTCTTGTACACTGTGACCTGAATGTTGGCCCCGTCAGAGTGTATGACATTCGTGCCTCCAACCTGAAACGATGGCTATTCATAAAACCAAGCCCTTACGTCAAGGTGAATTTATTAATTTATTTCTTCTTTATTTAACCAGATCAGTCAGTTAATAAATCATTGTGATATAAAATGAGGGACTGACAGGTGGGGAGATAAAACAGAAGTACAGTGATGTTACAGACAGGACAGACATCATAACACAGAAGGACAGAGACACAGCAATAATCAAACAGTAAACAGACAGTCAGCTGTCATTTGTTTGGATATTAAGTAGCTTACAGTGACATGTGACCATGAAAATGTCAGTGATTGGCTTGTACTTGTTAGGTGAAGTAATAGTGAAAGAAAAATGAACAAACAATCAAATGAATGAATTATAATATACATATACTGGTTCCTCATTCAAGTGAGCCAACTGTACATACATTTGCAAAATGTTGTATTTAAAACCTCTCTAGGCTAGGTGAGACGGTAGCGTCCCACCTGACCAACATCCAGTGAAAGTGCAGGGTGCCAAAATCAAACTACAGAATTCTAAATATTTAACATTCTTGAACATACACATGCAATATGTCAAAATAAAGCTGAACTTCTTGTTAATCCAGCCGCAGTGTCAGATTTCAAAAAGGCTTTACGGCGAAAGCAAACCATACGATTATCTGAGGACAGCACCCCACCATAGAAATGCATAGCAATCATTTTCAACCAGGCAGGTGGTGAGACAAAAGCCAGAAATAACGATATAATTCATGCCTTACCTTTGAAGATCTTCTTCTGTTGGCACTCCAAAATGTCCCAGAAACATCACAAATGGTCCTTTTGTTCGATAAACTCCTTTTTTATATCCCAAAAATGTCAATTTATTTGGCGCGTTCGATTAATAAAAACACCGGTTCCAACTCGCCCAACATGACTACAAATGATCTAATAAGTTATCTGTAAACCTAGTTGAAACATTTCAATCAACTTTCCTAATCCACCCTAAGGTATCTTAAAATGTAAATAATCAATACAATTTAAGACAGAATATACTGTGTTCAATAGAAAAAAAATCCAAATGGAGCAAGTTACAGGTCTCGCGCCCAAAAACAAAAGTCCACTTGGCTTGACTCTCATTCTGATTAGCCGTACTTCTTCATTTCTCAAAGGAAAAACATCAACCAATTTCTAAAGACTGTTGACATCTAGTGAAAGCCATATGAACTGCAACCAGGTGCCTCATAAATCTAGTTTACCATAGAAATCTAATTGAAAACACAGTGAACTCAAAACAAATAAACCCTGGATGGTTTATTCTAGGGGTTGCTCCTGCCAAATAAGTTCTGTTATACTCACAGACATCATTTAGAGTGTTTTCTATCCAAATATACCAATTATATGCATATCCTAGCTTCTGGGCCTGAGTAGCAGGCAGTTTACTTTGGTCACGCTTTTAATCCGGACGACAAAATACCTCCCCCTGTCCCAAATAAGTTTTAATGCACAATAATCATTTAAAAACAAGTTTAATAAAGTCTACTGACAACATTATCTTCCTTAGGTGTGGTGCGGCTCATCCTTTCATGGCAAGAGCAACACTCTGGAGGATCAGGAAAACCCCATCTGGGCCGACCAGTTCAACTTTGCAAACATCCTTCCCAACTCTGTCCTGACACTGGAGGTAAGTTTCCCAACTTACTATGCAAAGCGTTTTGAGCACTGGAAAGTCACTATGTAAATCCCATCAATTATTATTACAATGATGAAGAAGATGATAATGATGAGGAGGAGGAAGATTATTATGATGATTTTTACTATTATTGTTATTATGATGATTATTATCATTAGGTGTGGGATGATGTCATCGGACTAGATCACCACATGGGAACCTGCAAAATCACCATCCGCCCAGGAACACACAATGAGATCTGCCAGCTGAAGAGAGGCACCGTCTACTACTCCTACAGCTACGGCTACGTCTACAGTTACTAGATGGAACAGTTTGATGATTAGATTGTAACCTATGACCTTTGTCACCCTTTCACTCATGTATTAATTTCCTTATAGCATTAAAAAAACGTGCTTCATAGCAAGATGTTCTCAGTCGGTCTTAATCATGTTTCTGAATTGTTTTATTTCTCAGAAGATGCCTTAGAAGATGGTACACAGCATATTATTATAGTTAATCAATATTTCTACTAGATTTGAGATCGTATGTCAAAACCTTTAACCATTCGACATTTACCTTTTACAGTGGCACGACATCACAACTCTCTCTCTTCACTGCCATGGAGTGGAGAGAGAGAGACCGTGGAGAACAAAGACATTATTCTTCCCAAAACTCCTAATCCCCGAAATTGGGGAATTAAACAATATTTATATTTTTGAGAATGTGGGAATAGTCTGTAGACACTTAAGCATTTCCCAGTTTAGGTCACCTAACGGAACGAACTCTGAAACGAGATGGGGGGAAATCAATTCACATTTGGTGTCCAGGGCACAGCTAGAAAATACTTATTTCTGGAGAGAATCATTTTTCAAATTAGAAGTTCGAACTGTTTGGGCATAGACCTGGAAAGTATGACAGAACTTTGCAGGCTGTCTCTGCAGTAGATTGCAACTCCACCCCCTTTGGCAGTTCTATCTTGACGGAATATGTTGTAGTTGGGGGTGGAAATCTCAGAAATTTTGGTGGCCTTCCTAAGCCAGGATTCAGACACGGCTAGGACATCAGGGTTGGTGGAGTGTGCTAAAGCAGTGAATAAAACAAACTTAGGGAGGAGGCTTCTGATGTTCACATGAATGAAACCAAGGCTTTTATGGTTACAGAAGTCAACAAATGAGAGTGCCTGGGGAAACGCAGGGCCTGGGTTTACCTCCACATCACCCGCGGAACAGAGGAGGAGTAGTATGAGGGTACGGCTAAAGGCTATCAAAACGGGTCATCTAGTGCATTGGGTACAGAAAATAGAAGGAGCAGATTTCTGGGCGTGGTAGAATAGATTAGAATAGGGTATGTTAGGGTTCGGGTACAGTGGAGGTAAACCACTGTACCCCCAATTCCGGTGAAATTGCAGAGCGCCAAATTCTAAATACAGAAATAGTCAAATTAAACATTCATAAAAATAGAAGTGTTAGACATCGGTTTAAAGATGAACTTCTTGTTAATCCAGCCGCTGTGTCAGATTTCAAAATGGCTTTACGGCGAAAGCATACCATGCGATTATCTGAGGACAGCGCGCTGCTTACAAAAGCATACAAACATTTTACAACCAAGTGAAGAAGTTACAAAAGTCAGAAATAGCGATAAAATTAATCACTTACCTTTGAAGATCTTCATATGGTTGTAGACACAAGAGTCCCTGTTACACAAGACATTTTTTGTTCAATAAAGTCCCTCTTTATGTCCCAAACCTCTGTTTTGTTGGCACGTTTTGTTCAGTAATCCACTGACTCAAAGGCGGTCACGACATGCAGACGAATACATCCTTATAGTACCAGTAAAGTTCGTCGAAACATGTCAAATGATGTTTATGATTAATCCTCAGGTTGTCTATTGTCTAAATAATCTATAATATTTAAACCGGACAATAGCGTCTTCAATAGAAAGGAAAAACAACGAACGGCGCGCAATCGGTCATGCACGAAAACTAGCTCTGGTTCATTCTACAGTCCACATACAAGGAAAATGGTCTCATTCTTCCTCATTTTTCAGAATACAAGCCTGAAACAATGTCTAAAGACTGTTGACATCTAGTGGAAGCCTTAGGAACTGCAATCTGGGTCCTGTATATGCATTCAATAGAAAAGTACCCATATCAAAAATATGTATGGATTGTCCTTAGGTTTTCGTCTGCCATATCAGTTCTGTTATACTCACATATATTATTTAAACAGTTTTGGAAACTTTAGAGTGTTTTCTATCCAATACTACCATGCATATGTATATCCTAGCTTCTGGGCCTGAGTAACAGGCAGTTTACATTGGGCACCTCATTCATCCAAAATTCAAAGTACTGCCCCCTACCCAAGAGACGTTATGCTAGGTGAGTTTACACCATGTGTGGGAGGTGTTAGTGAAGAGTCCGGGAGGCATCAGCTGTGTAGCCGTGTGATCATAAGGTCCACTGAGCATGCCGAAAGATGGGCCTGGTTCAAAGGCTAGCTTTGGGGCTGGGCCACTCGGTATCAGCTAGCTAGCTGCGAGGATCTGGAATAATGGTCCAGTAATGGAGTCCTCTGGAGTAATGGTGGAGAAGAGCAGTCCTGATATGCTCAGGGTTGATATCGGGCTGTGCAGACTGGCGTTGTGCAGACTGGCGGGTATTGTCCAGGGTAAAAGCGGCTGGTGTCTGAGCTAGAGGTAAAAGTGGCTAGTGGCTAACAAGTAGCAGTGGCTAACAATGACAAAATAGCTGGTAGCTAATTAGCTGGTTAGCATCTGATGGCTATCTTCTGATGGAGGTTCTAGCTATAAGGTCTAAAAATAGCGGATCCGTAACACATTGGGTGAGACGGTTTGCCGGAAGGAATATTTAATTTTTAAAAATGGATAAAGAGATTGAAGTATATTGAAATATATACAAAAAAAATATGAAAAAAAGACAATATTTACATGGGAAAACGACAAACACGTCTGCACTGCTACGCCATCTTGGACACTCTAGACCCCACAAGTCCCCACAAGAATAGTAAACCAACAAAAATGTGACTAACTGGGGGCATTTTGTTAGTCCCCACAAGGTCAAATGCTATTTATTGGGGATTTAGGGTTAAGGTTAGAATTAGGGTTAGGATTAAGAGATAGGGTTAGTTTAAGGGTTATAACCTAGCGGTAGGTTTAGGGTTAGGGTTATGGGTTAAGGAAAATAGGATTTTGAATGGGACTGATTGTATGTCCCCACAAGGTTAGCTGCGCCAGTCTGTCTGTGTGTGTCTGTGTGGGTGAGAGGGTGAGAGGGTGTGAGTGCGTGTCTGTGTGGGTGAGAGGGTGAGAGGGTGTGAGTGTGAGAGGGTGAGAGGGTGTGAGTGCGTGTCTGTGTGGGTGAGAGGGTGAGAGGGTGAGAGGGTGAGAGGGTGTGAGTGTGAGAGGGTGAGAGGGTGTGAGTGCGTGTCTGTGTGGGTGAAAGGGTGAGGGGTGAGAGGGTGAGAGGGTGTGAGTGCGTGTCTGTGTGGGTGAAAGGGTGAGAGGGTGAGAGGGTGAGAGGGTGTGAGTGCGTGTCTGTGTGGGTGAAAGGGTGAGAGGGTGAGAGGGTGTGAGTGCGTGTCTGTGTGGGTGAAAGGGTGAGAGGGTGAGAGGGTGTGAGTGCGTGTCTGTGTGGGTGAGAGGGTGAGAGGGTGAGAGGGTGTGAGTGCGTGTATATGTGGGTGAGAGGGTGAGAGGGTGTGAGTGCGTGTATATGTGGGTGAGAGGGTGAGAGGGTGAGAGGGTGAGAGGGTGAGAGGGTGTGAGTGTGTGAGGGTGTGAGTGTGAGAGGGTGAGAGGGTGTGAGTGCGTGTATATGTGGGTGAGAGGGTGAGAGGGTGTGAGTGCGTGTATATGTGGGTGAGAGGGTGAGTGTAGTGTTGATTAGTGTAGTGTCAACAACGCAGCCACTGCCAGCTAGCCTACAAAGTCAACAACGCAGCCACTGCCAGCTAGCCTACTTCAGCAGTACTGTATCATTTTAATCATTTTAGTCAATAAGATTCTTGCTACGTAAGCTTAACTTTCTGAACATTTGAGACGTGTAGTCCACTTGTCATTCCAATCTCCTTGCATTAGCGTAGCCTCTTCTGTAGCCTGTCAACTATGTGTCTGTCTATCCCTGTTCTCTCCTCTCTGCACAGACCATACAAACGCTCCACACCGCGTGGCCGCTGCCACCCTAATCTGGTGATCCCAGCGCGCACGACCCACGTGGAATTCCAGGTCTCCGGTAGCCTCTGGAACTGCCGATCTGCAGCCAACAAGGCAGAGTTCATCTCAGCCTATGCCTCCCTCCAGTCCCTCGACTTCTTGGCACTGACAGAAACATGGATCACCACAGATAACACTGCTACTCCTACTGCTCTCTCTTCGTCCGCCCACGTGTTCTCGCACACCCCGAGAGCTTCTGGTCAGCGGGGTGGTGGCATCGGGATCCTTATCTCTCCCAAGTGGTCATTCTCTCTTTCTCCCCTTACCCATCTGTCTATCGCCTCCTTTGAATTTCATGCTGTCACAGTTACCAGCCCTTTCAAGCTTAACATCCTTATCATTTATCGCCCTCCAGGTCCCCTCCAGGTCCCCTCGGAGAGTTCATCAATGAGCTTGATGCCTTGATAAGCTCCTTTCCTGAGGATGGCTCACCTCTCACAGTTCTGGGTGACTTTAACCTCCCCACGTCTACCTTTGACTCATTCCTCTCTGCCTCCTTCTTTCCACTCCTCTCCTCTTTTGACCTCACCCTCTCACCTTCCCCCCCTACTCACAAGGCAGGCAATACGCTCGACCTCATCTTTACTAGATGCTGTTTTTCCACTAACCTCATTGCAACTCCCCTCCAAGTCTCCGACCACTACCTTGTATCCTTTTCCCTCTCGCTCTCATCCAACACTTCCCACACTGCCCCTACTCGGATTGTATCGCGCCGTCCCAACCTTCGCTCTCTCTCCCCCGCTACTCTCTCCTCTTCCATCCTATCATCTCTTCCCTCTGCTCAAACCTTCTCCAACCTATCTCCTGATTCTGCCTCCTCAGCCCTCCTCTCCTCCCTTTCTGCATCCTTTGACTCTCTATGTCCCCTATCTTCCAGGCCGGCTCGGTCCTCCCCTCCCGCTCCGTGGCTTGACGACTCATTGCGAGCTCACAGAACAGGGCTCCGGGCAGCTCAGCGGAAATGGAGGAAAACTCGCCTCCCTGCGGACCTGGCATCCTTTCACTCCCTCCTCTCTACATTTTCCTCCTCTGTCTCTGCTGCTAAAGCCACTTTCTACCACTCTAAATTCCAAGCATCTGCCTCTAACCCTAGGAAGCTCTTTGCCACCTTCTCCTCCCTCCTGAATCCTCCTCCCCCTCCCCCTCCTCCCCCTCTCTGCAGATGACTTCGTCAACCATTTTGAAAAGAAGGTCGACGACATCCGATCCTCGTTTGCTAAGTCAAACGACACCGCTGGTTCTGCTCACAGTGCCCTACCCTGTGCTCTGACCTCTTTCTCCCCTCTCTCTCCAGATGAAATCTCGCGTCTTGTGACGGCCGGCCGCCCAACAACCTGCCCGCTTGACCCTATCCCCTCCTCTCTTCTCCAGACCATTTCCGGAGACCTTCTCCCTTACCTCACCTCGCTCATCAACTTATCCCTGACCGCTGGCTACGTCCCTTCCGTCTTCAAGAGAGCGAGAGTTGCACCCCTTCTGAAAAAACCTACACTCGATCCCTCCGATGTCAACAACTACAGACCAGTATCCCTTCTTTCTTTTCTCTCCAAAACTCTTGAACGTGCCGTCCTTGGTCAGCTCTCCCGCTATCTCTCTCAGAATGACCTTCTTGATCCAAATCAGTCAGGTTTCAAGACTAGTCATTCAACTGAAACTGCTCTTCTCTGTATCACGGAGGCGCTCCGCACCGCTAAAGCTAACTCTCTCTCCTCTGCTCTCATCCTTCTAGACCTATCGGCTGCCTTCGATACTGTGAACCATCAGATCCTCCTCTCCACCCTCTCCGAGTTGGGCATCTCCGGCGTGGCCCACGCTTGGATTGCGTCCTACCTGACAGGTCGCTCCTACCAGGTGGCGTGGCGAGAATCTGTCTCCTCACCATGCGCTCTCACCACTGGTGTCCCCAGGGCTCTGTTCTAGGCCCTCTCCTATTCTCGCTATACACCAAGTCACTTGGCTCTGTCATAACCTCACATGGTCTCTCCTATCATTGCTATGCAGACGACACACAATTAATCTTCTCCTTTCCCCCTTCTGATGACCAGGTGGCGAATCGCATCTCTGCATGTCTGGCAGACATATCAGTGTGGATTACGGATCACCACCTCAAGCTGAACTTCGGCAAGACGGAGCTGCTCTTCCTCCCGGGGAAGGACTGCCCGTTCCATGATCTCGCCATCACGGTTGACAACTCCATTGTGTCCTCCTCCCAGAGCGCTAAGAACCTTGGCGTGATCCTGGACAACACCCTGTCGTTCTCAACTAACATCAAGGCGGTGGCCCGTTCCTGTAGGTTCATGCTCTACAACATCCACAGAGTACGACCCTGCCTCACACAGGAAGCGGCACAGGTCCTAATCCAGGCACTTGTCATCTCCCGTCTGGATTACTGCAACTCGCTGTTGGCTGGGCTCCCTGCCTGTGCCATTAAACCCCTACAACTCATCCAGAACGCCGCAGCCCGTCTGGTGTTCAACCTTCCCAAGTTCTCTCACGTCACCCCGCTCCTCCACTCTCTCCACTGGCTTCCAGTTGAAGCTCGCATCCGCTACAAGACCATGGTGCTTGCCTACGGAGCTGTGAGGGGAACGGCACCTCAGTACCTCCAGGCTCTGATCAGGCCCTACACCCAAATAAGGGCACTGCGTTCATCCACCTCTGGCCTGCTCGCCTCCCTACCACTGAGGAAGTACAGTTCCCGCTCAGCCCAGTCAAAACTGTTCGCTGCTCTGGCTCCCCAATGGTGGAACAAACTCCCTCACGACGCCAGGACAGCGGAATCAATCACCACCTTCCGGAGACACCTGAAACCCCACCTCTTTAAGGAATACCTAGGATAGGATAAAGTAATCCTTCTCACCCCCCCCCCCTTAAAATATGTAGATGCACTATTGTAAAGTGGCTGTTCCACTGGATGTCATAAGGTGAATGCACCAATTTGTAAGTCGCTCTGGATAAGAGCGTCTGCTAAATGACTTAAATGTAAAATGTAAATAGGGTGAGAGGGTGAGAGGGTGTGAGTGCGTGTCTGTGTGGGTGAAAGGGTGAGAGGGTGAGAGGGTGTGAGTGCGTGTATATGTGGGTTCAGTGAATTCGGAAAGTATTCATACCCCTTTACTTTTTCCACATTTTGTTACATTACAACCATATTCTAAAATGTACTAAATATATTTTTTTATCCTCATCAATCCACACAATACCCCATAATGACAAAGCAAAAACAGTTTTTCTGATTTTTTTTTCAAATTTACAAAATAATTAAAAACTGAAATATCACAATTACATACGTTTTCAGACCCTTTACTCAGTACTTTGTTGAAGTACCTTTGGCAGCGATTACAGCATCGAGTCTTCTTGGATATGATGCTACAAGTTTGGCACACCTGTATTTGGGGAGTTTCTCCTTTCTTCTCTGCAGCTCCTCTGCAGCTCTGTCAGGTTGGACGGGGAGAGTTGCAGCACGGCTATTTTTAAATCAAAACCAAATGTATTTAATATAGCCTTTCTTACCAGCTGATACAGTCGGGAGAACAAGTATTTGAGATACTGCCGATTTTGCAGGTTTTCCTACTTACAAAGCATGTAGAGGTCTGTAATTTTTATCATAGGTACACTTCAACTGTGAGAGACGGAATCTAAAACAAAAATCCAGAAAATCACATTGTATGGTTTTTAAGTAATTAATTTCCATGGCTAACATGAAGGTCCTGAGCGCTCTGCAGCAGGTTTTCAACAAGGATCTCTCTGTACTTTTCTCTGTTCATCTTTCCCTCAATCCTGACTAGTCTCCCAGTCTCTGCCGCTGAAAAACATCCCCACATCATGATGCTGCCACCATCATGTTTCCCCTTAGGGATGGTGCCAGGTTTCCTCCAGATGTGGCACTTGGCATTCATGCCAAAGAGTTCAATCTTGGTTTTGCCAGACCAGATAATCTTGTTTCTCATGGTCTGAGAGTCTTTAGTTGCCTTTTGGCAAACTCCAAGTGCGCTGTCATGTGTCATGACTTTTTACATTGAACAACTCTGAAACAACTATCAGAAGACAAAATATTTTCAATAAAAACAGAGAACAACCAGTGAAATCTTAGAAATGGTGTGTTGCAGTTATACTATTGTTCAGTATATTTACAATATTTTGATAGAAATCTCTTCACTCTCTCTCTCTCTCACTCTCTCTCTCTCTCTCTCTCTCTCTCTCTCTCTCTCTCTCTCTCTCTCTCTCTCTCTCTCTCTCTCTCTCTCTCTCTCTCACTCTCTCTCTCTCCCACTCTCTCTCTCATTCGCTCTCTCTCCGACTTGCTCTCTCTCTCTGTCTCTCTCTCTCTTTCTCTCTCTCCCTTCTCTCTCGCTCTGTCTCTCTCTCTCACTCTCTCTCCCTTCTCTCTCTCTCTCGCTCCCACTCTCTCTCTCTGTCTCTGTCCCTCACTGTCTCTGTCCCTCTCTGTCTCTTTCTCTCTCTCCCGTCTCTCTCGCTCTGTCTCTCTCGCTCTGTCTCTTTCGCTCTGTCTCTCTCACGCGCTCTCTCTCTCTGTCTCTGTCCCTCTCTGTCTCTGTCCCTCTCTGTCTCTTTCTCTCACTCTCCCATCTCTCTCGCTCTGTCTCTCTCGCTCTGTCTCTTTCGCTCTGTCTCTCTCACTCGCTCTCTCTCTCTGTCTCTGTCCCTCTCTCTTTCTCTCTCTCCCTTCTCTCTCGCTTTGTCTCTCTCTCACTCTCTCTCCCGTCTCTCTCTCTCCCGTTTCTCTCACTCTGTCTCTCTCTCAATTCAATTCAAGGGCTTTATTGGCATGGGAAACATGTGTTAACATTGCCAAAGCAAGTGAGGTAGACAACATACAAAGTGAATATATAAAGTGAAAAACAACAAAAATTAACAGTAAACATTACACATACAGAAGTTTAAAAACAGTAAAGACATTACAAATGTCATGTTATATATATATATATATATATATATATATATATATATATATATATATATATATACAATGTACAAATAGTTAAATGACACAAGATAAAATGAATAAGCATAAATATGGGTTGTATTTACAATGGTGTTTGTTCTTCACTGGTTGCCCTTTTCTCGTGGCAACAGGTCACAAATCTTGCTGCTGTGATGGCACACTGTGGAATTTCACCCAAAAGATATGGGAGTTTTTCAAAATTGGATTTGTTTTCGAATTCTTTGTGGATCTGTGTAATCTGGGGGAAATATGTCTCTCTAATATGGTCATACATTGAGCAGGAGGTTAGGAAGTGCAGCTCAGTTTCCACCTCATTTTGTGGGCAGTGAGCACATAGCCTGTCTTCTCTTGAGAGCCATGTCTGCCTACGGCGGCCTTTCTCAATAGCAAGGCTATGCTCACTGAGTCTGTACATAGTCAAAGCTTTCCTTAATTTTGGGTCAGTCACAGTGGTCAGGTATTCTGCCGCTGTGTACTCTCTGTGTAGGGCCAAATAGCATTCTAGTTTGCTCTGTTTTTTTGTTAATTCTTTCCAATGTGTTAAGTAATTATCTTTTTGTTTTCTCATGATTTGGTTGGGTCTAATTGTGCTGTTGTCCTGGGGCTCTGTAGGGTGTGTTTGTGTTTGTGAACCGAGCCCTAGGACCAGCTTGCTTAGGGGACTCTTCTCCAGGTTCATCTCTCTGTAGGTGATGGCTTTGTTATGGAAGGTTTGTGAATCGCTTCCTTTTAGGTGGTTGTAGAATTTAACGGCTCTTTTCTGGATTTTGATAATTAGTGGGTATCGGCCTAATTCTGCTCTGCATGCATTATTTGGTGTTTTACGTTGTACACGGAGGATATTTTTGCAGAATTCTGCGTGCAGAGTCTCAATTTGGTGTTTGTCCCATTTTGTGAAGTCTTGGTTGGTGAGCGGACCCCAGACCTCACAACCATAAAGGGCAATGGGCTCTATGACTGATTCAAGTATTTTTAGCCAAATCCTAATTGGTATGTTGAAATTTATGTTTCTTTTGATGGCATAGAATGCCCTTCTTGCCTTGTCTCTCAGATCGTTCACAGCTTTGTGGAAGTTACCTGTGGCGCTGATGTTTAGGCCAAGGTATGTATAGTTTTTTGTGTGCTCTAGGGCAACAGTGTCTAGATGGAATTTGTGGTCCTGGTGACTGGACCTTTTTTTGGAACACCATTATTTTGGTCTTACTGAGATTTACTGTCAGGGCCCAGGTCTGACAGAATCTGTGCATAAGATCTAGGTGCTGCTGTAGGCCCTCCTTGGTTGGTGACAGAAGCACCAGATCATCAGCAAACAGCAGACATTTGACTTCGGATTCTAGCAGGGGGAGGCCGGGTGCTGCAGACTTTTCTAGTGCCCGCGCCAATTTGTTGATATATATGTTGAAGAGGGTGGGGCTTAAGCTGCATCCCTGTCTAACCCCACGACCCTGTGTGAAGAAATGTGTGTGTTTTTTGCCAATTTTAACCGCACACTTGTTGTTTGTGTACATGGATTTTATAATGTCATATGTTTTACCCCCAACACCACTTTCCATCAGTTTGTATAGCAGACCCTCATGCCAGATTGAGTCGAAGGCTTTTTTTGAAATCAACAAAGCATGCGAAGACTTTGCATTTGTTTTGGTTTGTTTGGTTGTCAATTAGGGTGTTCAGGGTGAATACATGGTCTGTTGTACGGTAATTTGGTAAAAAGCCAATTTGACATTTGCTCAGTACATTGTTTTCATTGAGGAAATGTACGAGTCTGCTGTTAATAATAATGCAGAGGATTTTCCCAAGGTTACTGTTGACACATATTCCACGGTAGTTATTGGGGTCAAATTTGTCTCCACTTTTGTGGATTGGGGTGATCAGTCCTTGGTTCCAAATATTGGGGAAGATGCCAGAGCTAAGTATGATGTTAAAGAGTTGTAGTATAGCCAATTGGAATTTGTTGTCTGTATATTTGATCATTTCATTGAGGATACCATCGACACCACAGGCCTTTTTGGGTTGAAGGGTTTTTATTTTGTCCTGTAACTCATTCAATGTAATTGGAGAATCCAGTGGGTTCTGGTAGTCTTTAATAGTTGATTCTAAGATCTGTATTTGATCATGTATATGTTTTTGCTCTTTGTTCTTTGTTATATAACCAAAAAGATTGGAGAAGTGGTTTACCCATACATCTCCATTTTGGATAGATAATTCTTCGTGTTGTTGTTTGTTTAGTGTTTTCCAATTTTCCCAGAAGTGGTTAGAGTCTATGGATTCTTCAATTGCATTGAGCTGATTTCTGACATGCTGTTCCTTCTTTTTCCGTAGTGTATTTCTGTATTGTTTTAGTGATTCACCATAGTGAAGGCGTAGACTCAGGTTTTCCGGGTCTCTATGTTTTTGGTTGGACAGGTTTCTCAATTTCTTTCTTAGATTTTTGCATTCTTCATCAAACCATTTGTCATTATTGTTAATTTTCTTCGGTTTTCTATTTGAGATTTTTAGATTTGATAGGGAAGCTGAGAGGTCAAATATACTGTTAAGATTTTCTACTGCCAGGTTTACACCTTCACTATTACAGTGGAGCGTTTTACCCAGGAAATTGTCTAAAAGGGATTGAATTTGTTGTTGCCTAATTGTTTTTTGGTAGGTTTCCAAACTGCATTCCTTCCATCTATAGCATTTCTTAATGTTACTCAGTTCCTTTGGCTTTGATGCCTCATGAGTGAGTATTGCTCTGTTTAAGTAGACTGTGATTTTGCTGTGGTCTGATAGGGGTGTCAGTGGCCTGACTGTGAACGCTCTGAGAGATTCTGGGTTGAGGTCAGTGATAAAGTAGTCTACAGTACTACTGCCAAGAGATGAGCTATAGGTGTACCTACCATAGGAGTCCCCTCGAAGCCTACCGTTGACTATGTACATACCCAGTGTGCGACAGAGCTGCAGGAGTTGTGACCCGTTTTTGTTGGTTATGTTGTCATAGTTGTGCCTGTCTCTATCTGTCTCTCTCTCTCTTTCTCTCTCTCCCTTCTCTCTCGCTCTGTCTCTCTCTCTCACTCTCTCTCCCACTCTCTCTCACCTGCTCTCTCTCTCTGTCTCTGTCCCTCTCTGTCTCTTTCTCTCTCTCCCTTCTCTCTCGCTCTGTCTCTCTCTCTCACTCTCTCTCCCGTCTCTCTCTCTCCCGTCTCTCTCGCTCTGTCTCTCTCGCTCTGTCTCTTTCGCTCTGTCTCTCTCACTCTCAGAAATGGTTGCATGTTGTGTTTATTTTTTGTTCAGTATATTTAAAACATTTTGTTAGAAATCTCTCTCACTCTCACTCTCACTCTCACTCTCTCAATTCAATTTGCTTTATTGGCATGACGTAACAATGTACATATTGCCAAAGCTTACATTGGATATTTACAATATGAAAATAATAAGAATCAAAATTGTCAACGGGACAACAGTAACAACAATATTTGAACATCTTGGCCATGTTCTGTTATAATCTCCACCCGGCACAGCCAGAAGAGGACTGGCCACCCCACATAGCCTGGTTCCTCTCGAGGTTCCTTCCTAGGTTTTGGCCTTTCTAGGGAGTTTTTCCTAGCCACCGTGCTTCTACACCTGCATTGCTTGCTGTTTGGGGTTTTAGGCTGGGTTACTGGACATCAGCTGATGTACGAAGGGCTATATATATAACTTTGATTGGATTTGATTTGAACAATATCCAATGGTCAAAATAGCCATACATTGAACAATAACAATTAGCATACAGTAGAGGACATATGCAGGTTGATTGGTCTGTCAGACACTGTCCCTCATTTTATGGCAGGCAGCAATGTAGTGCACTGCCAACCCACAGCTCTCTGCGTCTTCCCCCAACAGGACGGGTAGCCTACTCTCATCAGAGAGGCCATTGAACCCTTGAATAAGGGTTTCAAATTTGGGGAAATGACACTCTAATTGTTTTATATTTTTGACATCTTGTCAGGAAATGCAGCTCCGTCTCAGGTTCTGCTGTTGTGCAGTATTTGCACTGCCTTTCCTCTACAGGGAGCCAGGTTTTCTTGTGTCTACCCTTCTCAATGGCAAGGCTGTGCTCACTGAGCCTGTACTTTGTTAAGGTTTTCCTAAGGTTTTGATCAGTAAACATGGTCAAATAAATAGCCACTGTATCTCTCTCTCCTAGTTGTCCTTCTTCAATCCTGACCATGCTGTGAGCCATGTCCTCCTCTCTCTCTCCTCGTGGTCCTTGTTCCATCCTGCCCTTGCTGTGAGCCATGTCCTCCTCTCTCTCTCCTAGTTGTCCTTCTTCAATCCTGACCATGCTGTGAGCCATGTCCTCCTCTCTCTCTCCTAGTTGTCCTTCTTCCATCCTGCCCTTGCTGTGAGCCATGTCCTCCCCTCTCTCTCTCTTTGTCCTTGGGCCTGCTGCTGATGTGTGTCCTGGTAAGTCAAGGTGTATGGTCTCAGTGCCAGGAATCTTAAATATGATTTATGGTCAACACAATCCTGTCTCAGAGCTCTACGGACAATTTCTTTGACCTTTGGCTTGGTTTTTGCTCTGACATGCACAGTCAACTGTGGGACTTTATATAGACAGGTGTGTGCCTTTCCAAATCATGTCCAATGAATGTAATATACCACAGGTGGACTACAATTAAGTTGTAGAAACATCTCAAGGGTGATCAATGGAAACAGGATGCACCTGAGCTGAATTTTGAGTCTCATAGCAAAGAGTCTGAATACTTAGGTAAATTAGGTATTTCTGTTTTAGATTTTTAATACATTTACTAAAATTTTAAAATATATATGTTTTATCTTTGTCATTATGGGGTAATGTGTGTAGATTGATGAGAAAAAAAGTTGAATGAATTTGAGAATAAGGCCGTAAAGAACAAAATAGAGAAAAGGTCAAGGGGTCTGAATACTTTCTGAATGAACTGTATATAATGATTAGTGGTATTACTGAAGAATTACAGATTCTATGCAGTACTATTTACCATGTCCACCCTTAGCAATGTCCTCTCCCTCACCGAACTGTTGATTCACTGGGCTGGCCTTTTGACATTATCTGGAATACAATTTGTTCAATCAGCACTTCAGATAGTATAAGAATTTGTTGTTACACCTTATAGGCTGAAATACGTCTCGTGGTAATATAAGGTGTGTTCTCATTGGTTAAGTAGTCTTACATACCACCTGTGGGTCATCATACCAGCTGGTTGTGGGGGGGGTGAGATCTTTATAAACAGCTCGATGGCACAGTAAGGACCATCAGCAGTTGGGTGACTAGAGGAGACAGACGTCCAGCTCGACTATCCAGGTAAGATATGATCTTAGTCTTCCACCTCTCTCTCTCTCTCTCTCTCTCTCTCTCTCTCTCTCTCTCTCTCTCTCTCTCTCTCTCTCTTCTCCCTCTCTTTCTCCCTCTCTCTCTCCCTCTCTTTGATTGCAGACAGTAAGGGGCTTTCCAAAAAAGTGATTTTAGATCAAAATTGATTGTCAGTTTGGTTGAGTACACTGGATGACTTCTCAGACAGGTTTGCTGTCAGAACTGAATGTGTAAAACCATTACAGTTTCTGTATCAAGTGTCATCTCCCTCCATCCAGGATACGCTGGTGAGTAAATCAAACACACTTCTGAAAAGCCACTATCTGCAATTGATTCAGGATTGTTCTGGTGTCTTCCATTTATTGCTCTCTCTCTCTCTCTCTCTCTCTCTCTCTCTCTCTCTCTCTCTCTCTCTCTCTCTCTCTCTCTCTCTCTCTCTCTCTCTCCATTGATCTCTCTCTCTGTCCATTGATCTCTCTCTCTTCCTCCACTGACTAATCTCTTAATACTGATCATATATCCTGATCTTTTATCTCTATTTTTTACTCCTGTCAGAATACAGTTTGTAGTGTTAGTTTCAAACTCTTATGGACATGTTTATACCTTCCTCTCCTCTCCCCCCCCCTTCCTCTCCTCTCCCCTCCCTTCCTCTCCTCTCCCCTCCCTTCCCCTCCTCTCCCCTCCCTTCCTCTCCTCTCCCCTCCCTTCATCTACTCTCCCCTCCCTTCCCCTCCTCTCCCCTCCCTTCCTCTCCTCTCTCTGACAGTGTACCATGGCCTCTCTCTCTCTGTACCTGGGACTGCTGGTGCTATGCACCCTGGCTCTTGTACACTGTGACCTGAATGGTGGCCCCATCAGAGTGTATGATATTCATGCCTCCAACCTGAAACGATGGCTATTCATAAAACCAAGCCCTTACGTCAAGGTGAATTTATGAATTTATTTCTTCTTTATTTAACCAGATCAGTCAGTTAATAAATCATTGTGATATAAAATGAGGGACTGACAGATGGGGAGATAAAACAGAAGTACAGTGATGTTACAGACAGGACAGACATCATAACACAGAAGGACAGAGACACAGCAATAATCAATCAGTAAACAGACAGTCAGCTGTCATTTGTTTGGATATTAAGTAGCCTACAGTGACATGTGACCATGAAAATGTCAGTGATTGGCTTGTACTTGTTAGGTGAAGTAATAGTAAAAGAAAAATGAACAAAACAATCAAATGAATTCATTATAATATACATATACTGGTTCCTCATTCAAGTGAGCCAACTGTACATACATTAGCAATCATTTAGTATTTAAAACCTCTCTAGGCTAGGTGGGACGGTAGCGTGACCAACATCCAGTGAAAGTGCAGGGTGCCAAATTCAAACTACAGAATTCTAAATATTTAACATTCTTGAAAATACACATGCAATATGTCAAAATAAAGCTTAACTTCTTGTTAATCCAGCCGCGGTGTCAGATTTCAAAAAGGCTTTATGGTGAAAGCAAACCTTACGATTGTGGTCCTTCTGTAGCTCAGTTGGTAGAGCATGGCGCTTGTAACACCAGGGTAGTGGGTTCGATTCCCGGTACCACCCATACGTAGAATTTATGCACACATGACTGTAAGTCGCTTTGGATAAAAGCGTCTGCTAAATGGCATATATATATATCTGAGGACAGCACCCCACCATACAAATGTGCAATATAATAAATGCCTTACCTTTGAAGATCTTCTTCTGTTGGCACTCCAAAATGTCCCAGAAACATCACAAATGGCCCTTTTGTTCGATAAACTCCTTTTTTATATCCCCAAAAATGTCAATTTATTTGGCGCGTTTGATTCAGAAAAACACCGGTTCCAACTCGCCCAACATGACTACAAATGATTTAATAAGTTACCTGTAAACGTTGTCCAAACATTTCAAACAACTTTCCTAATCCATCCTTAGGTAAATAAATAATAATCCTTCAAATTTAAGACGGAATATAGGGTGTTCAATAGCGGATAAAAGTTACAGGTTGCGCACCCCAAACAAAAGAGTCCACTTGACTTGACTCTCATTCTGATTAGCCGTACTTCTTCATTTCTCAAAGGAAAAACATCAACCAATTTCTAACGACTGTTGACATCTAGTGGAAGCCATAGGAACTGCAACCAGGTGCCTCATAAATCTAGTTTACCATAGAAATCCAATTGAAACACAGTGGACTCAAAAATAATAAACCCTGGATGGTTTATTCTAGGGGTTGCTCCTACCAAATAAGGTATGTTATACTCACAGACATCATTTTAAAAGTTTTTAGAGACTTTAGAGTATTTTCTATCCAAATATACCAATTATATGCATATCCTAGCTTCTGGGCCTGAGTAGAAGGTGGTTTACTTTGGGCACGCTTTTCATCCGGACGTCAAAATACCACCCCCTATCCCAAATAAGTTTTAATGCACAATAATCATTTTTTTAAAGTTTAAAGTCTACTGACAACATTATCTTCCTTAGGTGTGGTGCGGTTCATCCTTTCATGGCAAGAGCAACACTCTGGAGAAACAGGAAAACCCTGTCTGGCCTGGCGAGTTCAACTTTGCAAACATCCTTCCCAACGCTGTCCTGACACTGGAGGTGAGTTTCCCCCCTTACTATGCAAAGCGTTTTGAGCACTGGAAAATCACTATGTAAATCCCATCTATTATTATTATGGTGATGAAGATGATAATGATGAGGAGGAGGAAGATTATTATGATGATTTTTACTATTATTGTTATTATGATGATTATTATCATTAGGTGTGGGACGATGTCATCGGACTAGATCACCACATGGGAACCTGCAAAATCACCATCCGCCCGGGAACACACACTGAGATCTGCCAGCTGAAGAGAGGCACCGTCTACTACTCCTACAGCTACGGCTACGTCTACAGTTACTAGATGGAACAGTTTGATGATTAGATTGTAACCTATGACCTTTGTCACCCTTTCACTCATGTATTAATTTCCTTATAGCATTAAAAAAACGTGCTTCATAGCAAGATGTTCTCAGTCGGTCTTAATCATGTTTCTGAATTGTTTTATTTCTCAGAAGATGCCTTAGAAGATGGTACACAGCATATTATTATAGTTAATCAATATTTCTACTAGATTTGAGATCGTATGTCAAAACCTTTAACCATTCGACATTTACCTTTTACAGTGGCACGACATCACAACTCTCTCTCTTCACTGCCATGGAGTGGAGAGAGAGAGACCGTGTAGAACAAAGACATTATTCTTCCCAAAACTCCTGTTTGCGACATTCAGAATATAACTGATGAGGTGATAATACATTAAAAAGTGACTGTAATCGATAAGATATGAAAATAAATGAAGAGTTAATTCGGGAAAAAGAGACACTTAAAATATTTTCCCGTGGTGCCCCGACTTCCTAGTTAATTAAAATTACATGATAAGTTTAATCGCGTAATAAAATTACACATAGAGAATTGATTTGATAATATACAGTCTTCACATTTAATGATAGTCAACGCCACAACAGTTTACAGTGTTTGTGCTTAAACCTGAGTGTAATAATATACCGCTTTGTTATTCTATGGTTTAGCCTTCTTTCATAATCAGCATTTCAGATAAAAACAACATTTCCCCTTGGTGATAATTAAGTCCTTATGTTATGTTGATCCAACCTGGGATGACATGGTGGAAGCTAAGCTGCAGTATCACCATCAACATGGGAACCCACAACGTCAGGGAGCCCTCTGTTATACTTACAGTTACATATGAACCCCCCCCCCATGTGGAAATGAACTGAATGATAATTCATAACGGTATATTATCAACAACAAAAATATGACTTTATCACACCCGATGGGGGCGCTGTTGTATAGAGAACTGCTGGCTAGGACTCCAAAAGCTTCTCAGAGTAGGACTGCTGAGATATGTCACCAGCGATGCCTTTCAGACAGTGGTGTAACATTCTTTAAAGTACAACTTAAGTCATTTTTTGAGCATCTGTATTGTACTTTACTATTCATATTTTACTCCATACATTTTCCCTGACACCCCAAAGTACTGATGAAATGTTGAAAGCTTAGCAGCACAGGGAAATGGTCAAATTCACACACTTATCAAGAGAATATATCCCTACTGCCTCTGCTCTGGCGAACTCACTAAAGACAAATGCTTTATTTGTAAATGATGTCTGAGTTTTTGAGTGTGTCCCCGGCTATCCCAAAAATAAAAATAAATAAAAATTGTTCCTTCTGGTTGGCTTGATATAAGAAATGTTTTATACTTTTGATACTTAAGTAAATTTCAGAAATTACATTTACTTTTGATAAATAAGTATATTTTAAGCCAAATACCTTTAGACTTTTACTCAAGTTGTATTTTACTGGATGACTTTTACTGCAGTTATTATATTAAGGTATCTTTACTTTTGTTCAAGTATGACAACTGAGTACTTTTTCCACCACTGTTTTCAGATCAGGGGAGACATGTCCCTTATTCATAGTGTCTCAGATCAGGGGAGACCTGTCCCTTATTCATAGTGTCTCAGATCAGGGGAGACCTGTCCGTTATTCATAGTGTCTCAGATCAGGGGAGACCTGTCCGTTATTCATAGTGTCTCAGATCAGGGGAGACCTGTCCCTTATTCATAGTGTCTCAGATCAGGGGAGACCTGTCCGTTATTCATAGTGTCTCAGATCAGGGGAGACCTGTCCCTTATTCATAGTGTCTCAGATCAGGGGAGACCTGTCCCTTATTCATAGTGTCTCAGATCAGGGGAGACCTGTCCCTTATTCATAGTGTCTCAGATCAGGGGAGACCTGTCCCTTATTCATAGTGTCTCAGATCAGGGGAGACCTGTCCCTTATTCATAGTGTCTCAGATCAGGGAGACCTGTCCCTTATTCATAGTGTCTCAGAGTGTCTCAGATCAGGGAGACCTGTCCCTTATTCATAGTGTCTCAGATCAGGGAGACCTGTCCCTTATTCATAGTGTCTCAGATCAGGGGAGACCTGTCCCTTATTCATAGTGTCTCAGATCAGGGGGAGACCTGTCCCTTATTCATAGTGTCTCAGATCAGGGGAGACCTGTCCCTTATTCATAGTGTCTCAGATCAGGGGAGACCTGTCCCTTATTCATAGTGTCTCAGATCAGGGAGACCTGTCCCTTATTCATAGTGTCTCAGATCAGGGGAGACCTGTCCCTTATTCATAGTGTCTCAGATCAGGGGAGACCTGTCCCTTATTCATAGTGTCTCAGATCAGGGAGACCTGTCCCTTATTCATAGTGTCTCAGATCAGGGAGACCTGTCCCTTATTCATAGTGTCTCAGATCAGGGGAGACCTGTCCCTTATTCATAGTGTCTCAGATCAGGGGAGACCTGTCCCTTATTCATAGTGTCTCAGATCAGGGGAGACCTGTCCCTTATTCATAGTGTCTCAGATCAGGGGAGACCTGTCCCTTATTCATAGTGTCTCAGATCAGGGGAGACCTGTCCCTTATTCATAGTGTCTCAGATCAGGGGAGACCTGTCCCTTATTCATAGTGTCTCAGATCAGGGGAGACCTGTCCCTTATTCATAGTGTCTCAGATCAGGGGAGACTTGTCCGTTATTCATAGTGTCTCAAATCAGGGGAGACTTGTCCGTTATTCATAGTGTCTCAGATCAGGGGAGACCTGTCCCTTATTCATAGTGTCTCAGATCAGGGGAGACCTGTCCTTTATTTATAGTGTCTCAGATTAGGAGGTCTGATCTAGGATCAGGTTTTCCCAGTCCAGAACAATCTGCTTCAATATGATCTAATAAGCCAAACTGTTATGAACACTCTTCAGAATACGGGTGTAGATCAGGGCTCGTGTCCACAAAGCACCTCAGAACTAGAGACTGCTTTCCAACAACAGGTGGTTTCTGTTGACTATCTAACGGATGTTCTTGAACAGGAAAACATCTGGGAGCAGAGCATTACATTTACATTTTAGTCATTCAGCAGACGCTCTTATTCAGAACAACTTACAGAGGAGGACAGAGGAGTCGAGGAGAGGACAGACTTTGGGCCAAATGAGAATCTCCCAGTGAATAAATGTATCTCAGTGACGGGGAAACTAATGAGTGGTTGAGAGGTTGAGTAGAGTGTTAATGTATTAGTAGGTAAAGGAGGAGTCTGCTCTCCTCATTGATTACCTACTTCAGCAGAGGATTCACAAGAGTGTCCTCTCAGCTTCTAGCGTGGAAGTGTTTTAAACTCCACCCCCTTTGAATCAGATGTTGTTATCTGGAAGGAGAAAATCATGCTACTTCTACTTTTATCTATAAAATGTCTTCCACAACGAATAGCTACATTTATTTGTATCACTACACATGTATTTAGTGATTACAATGAGCCAATGAGGTTGATATGATGGTATGTCTCCACATGCCTGACTGAGCAGTGAGGTCATTCCTCAGGATCTTCCGTGCGTGTGCGTGTGCGTGTGCGTGTGCGTGTGCGTGTGCGTGTGCGTGTGCGTGTGCGTGTGCGTGTGTGTGTGTGTGTGTGTGTGTGTCTGCCTTGCGTATCCCTAACCCTCTCCAACCCCTGCTTGGACCACGACACTACAGGGACAGAATTAGACTTTATTCAAGCAAGGTAGTTGTTGATAGCCATTTGAGAATTCATTAAAATTGGTGGGAAATTAGTACAGTGTCTCTAACTGATTAGGTGATGGAGCCAATGGGCCGATGTGGAGAAGATTATGTTTTAACGCTTAGGTATCAGTAACAACAAGACAAGCCATTGGATTATTACAGTACTGGTTATCAATAAGGTGACAGCCCATTGGATAATTCCAGTATTAGCATGAATAAGGTGACAGTCCATTGGATTATTACAGTACTGGTTATCAATAAGGTGACAGCCCATTGGATAATTCCAGTATTAGCATGAATAAGGTGACAGCCCATTGGATAATTACAGGACTGGTTATCAATAAGGTGACAGACCATTGGATAATTCCAATATTAGCATTAATAAGGTGACAGTCCATTGGATAATTACAGGACTGGTTATCAATAAGGTGACAGTCCATTGGATAATTACAGGACTGGTTATCAATAAGGTGACAGCCCATTGGATTATTACAGTACTGGTTATCAATAAGGTGACAGTCCATTGGATAATTCCAGTATTAGCATGAATAAGGTGACAATCCATTGGATAATTACACAACTGATCGATATATCAATCTATTTGATAGTAATGTCCCATGGCCTGTCACCCCTAACAAACCACAGATCTCTATTATTGTGACCTCTCCCTCTCCCTCTCCCTCTCCCTCTCCCTCTCCCTCTCCCTCTCCCTCTCCCTCTCCCTCTCCCTCTCCCTCTCCCTCTCCCTCTCCCTCTCCCTCTCCCTCTCCCTCTCCCTCTCTGTCTCCCTCTCTTGCTCTGTCCCCCTCTCTCGCTCTCTGTCCCCCTCTCCCTCTCTGTCCCCCTCTCTCCCTGTCTCATGGAAGTTGCAGTAATTGACCCTTCGGCCTGTGTGTGTGTGTGTGTAATTGGCTGCGTTAGAGAGATAGGTTTAATTAGCGTGGTGCTTCCAGCTCGTTAGCTACTGATGAGGCCTGGAGAATACACCGTCCTCTCATCCATCCCACACACACACACACACACACACACACACACACACACACACACACACACACACACACACACACACACACACACACACACACACACACACACACACACACACACACACACACACACACACACACACACACACACACACACACACACACACACACACACACACTTCTCCTTGTCTAGTGCTCTTGTCTCAATCAGCAGATATTCTCTGTAAATGGGCTGTGTTAGGTTTTCCACCTCTCTTCTGTTGTTGCCATGACACCGTGAGGAGACAGCAGGTATGAAAGCAGTTGCCAAAGTAACAACACAGGATATTGCATACATTCGCAGCAAGCAGAAAGCTTGTTAGTTTTATTATGAGAAACACAGCTGTCATCTGTGTGTAACTCATGCACACTATTCACTATGTAGTACACTACCCATAAGGCAATATATACGGAATGGGGTACCATTTGTGATGCACATCACACACTTATACGAGCGCAGTGGAAACGCCGTACAGACAAATATTTCCTGAGAAACTGTAGTAAACCAAGGTGTGTCTGTTTAAAGCCTACTACAGATCTGTTGTAAAAGCTCAAATTGAGATGTGTGTTGTTAGTTTGTTTTGTATGTTGCTAAGGGAATGATACAATTATTTTGGTTTGTTTCTTCACTTCTGAGCCGAAACACACTGTTCTGCTGCCGACTTTGCTTCGCCTTCTGACACACACGACGGATATCCCCTACTCTTGGCGTTATCAAAGAAACACGCAGATATCATACAAATAAACTCCCAGGCCAGAGAAGAGAGAGAGAGGAAGATGAAGAAGAGAGAGAGAGAGAGAGACAGAACAAGCTCGGAAGGAGAGGGAGAGGTGACTCCAGTATCCCCCTCCCATCACGTGTTGTCTGGTTCTTATCTGGCCTTAGAGAGCAGCAAGTGTCTCCCACCAGGATAAAAGCCCACGTTCTCTCTCAGACATAAATAATTGCACAGAGAAAACATTCCCATGAAGGTATTAACCCCCCCATCTCTCTCTCTCTCTCTTTCCATATCTCCATCCTCCCCTCTCTCTGTCTTTCTCTTTTCCTCTCTTTCTCTCTCTCTCTCTCTCTTTCTCTCTCTCTTTCCATATCTACATCTTCCTCACTCTTTCTTTCTTTCTTTCTATCTCTCTCTCTCTCTCTGTCTCTTTTTCTTTCTCTCTCTCTCTCTCTCTGTGTCTCTGTCTCTCTCTCTCTCTCTCTCTCTCTCTCTCTCTCTCTCTCTCTCTCTGTCTCTCTCTCTCTCTCTCTCTCTCTCTCTCTCTCTCTCTCTCTCTCTCTCTCTCTCTCTCTCTCTCTCTCTCTCTCTCTGTCTCTCTCTCTCTCTCTCTCTCTCTCTCTCTCTCTCTCTCTCTCTCTCTCTCTCTCTGTCTCTCTCTCTCTCTCTCTCTCTCTCTCTCTCTCTCTCTCTCTCTCTCTCTCTCTCTCTCTCTCTCTCTCTCTCTCTCTCTCTCTCTCTGTGTCTCTGTCTCTGTCTCTCTCTTTCTCTTTCCCTTTCCCTTTCTTTCTTTGTCTCTCAATCTCCCATCTTCTCTTTCCTGATATCTTTTCTTTCTTTTTTTCCCTCTCTCTCCATTTCTTCTCTCTCCCACTCTCCAATCTCTTTCTCTTCCACTTCCTCTCTCTCTCCTCTCCTGCTGTCTATTCTCTCCTCCTCCCCCCCCCACACACACACACTTCTCTGTAGTCCTCCTGGCCTGGTGGGAAAGACAGTGGGAGTCTCCCTACCCTGGTCTGGCCTCACAGATTAGCCACAACACACACACACAGACACACACAGACACACACAGACACACACAGACACACCACACTCACACACACACCGGGTCAGTTTATCAGAGTGTGATAACAAGGTAAGACTCCAGACCTGTTTCAGAACAAACATTAATCCTGACATTTCAACAGCAGTCGACGAAGCATATTTATAAGAAAGGACAGAAGAGGCTCAACTGTTTAATGTACGGAAATGCTAATGTCTCTCAGAGGAAAATGTTAATAAAATTGTTCGCTCTGCTAGTAAGGTGCTAAGGGTCAAGCAGACAGATCTAGAGGTTATTTATGACATAAGATCCTTCCCAAAAGCCCACAAGGTACTGATGGAGCCCAGACATTGTCTTTACCAGAAGTTTGAGCTCCTCCCCTCAGGGAGACATTACAGGGCACAAGGGAACAAAATAAATAACGACATACGATCATTTATCCCAGCGGCAGTAAGGCTCCCGAATGTTTAAAACCACCAGTAGTTGACAGAGTGTTCTGTTATGCAGATGATCATTCATGAACCTTTTACCTGTCTGTATAATATATAATGTCCTCTGTCGATCTTCCATTATGTGTTGCTGTCTACGCACAGAGCCGCAACCAAAACTTCCCCATGAGGTAAATTAAGTAATTATCTTATCTTTGTCTTCTTAACAGACCGGTATGGAACTAGGGAAAAGCTATCAGACGTGTTCGGAGGGACGGAGTATCCAATCTAGTGTACTCAACAGGAAATAGGGTGCCATTTCATGCTATTTTATGTTGCAAAAGGGGATAAAGAGAGGGAAGTAAGTTTAGTTTGAACTGTTTTCGAATGAACTGTCTATGATCATGGACTACAATGCGTTTTCAATGAGGATTCTTCATTGAGTTCAATATTTAGTCAAGGACTAGGATACATCTGCATCCAGGAAACCACCTCATTGAGCCGTAGACTGGGTACTGTGTGTGACGATGGATGCCAGAATATGCTGCTGTGGTGGACTTCTGGAATGGATGATGTGATCTACGGACTCCAACTCCTCGGCTCACTTCTTATCCGCTGTCTGTTATCAGGAAGAAGAGAGGATGCATGGATATTTGTCAGAGACCGAGACTGCTTCCAAAATGCACCCTGCTTCCCAAAGTGCACTATAAAGGGAATAGAGTGGCATTTCTGACAGACAAAGGCTATTACCCATTGTTAAAGGGTAGTACCACAGCAAAGAATCAACCATGAATACTATGGTGCTGCTGTTACTGTTACTGTTGATAATACTGTTACTGTTAATGCTACTACTGTTACTGTTACTGTTACAGCTACTGTTACTGATACTGTTACTGTTACAGCTACTGTTACTGTTACTGTTACTGTTGATAATACTGTTACTGTTAATGCTACTACTGTTACTGTTACTGTTACTGTTACTGATACTACTACTGTTACTGTTACTGTTACTACTACTGTTACTGTTACTGTTACTGTTACTGATACTACTACTGTTACTGTTACTGTTACTACTACTGTTACTGTTACTGTTACTGTTACTACTACTGTTACTGTTACTGTTACTGTTACTGATACTACTACTGTTACTGTTACTGTTACTGTTACTGTTACTGTTACTGTTACTGTTACTGTTACTGTTACTGTTACTGTTACTGTTACTGTTACTGTTATTGTTACTACTACTGTTACTGTTACTGTTACTGTTACTACTGCTGTTACTGTTACTGTTACTGTTACTACTACTGTTACTGTTACTGTTACTGTTACTACTACTGTTACTACTACTGTTACTACTACTGTTACTGTTACTGTTACTGTTACTGTTACTGTTACTGTTACTGTTACTGTTACTGTTACTACTACTGTTACTGTTACTGTTACTACTACTGTTACTGTTACTGTTACTGTTACTGTTACTGTTACTGTTACTGTTACTGTTACTGTTACTGTTACTACTACTGTTACTGTTACTGTTACTGTTACTACTATTGTTACTACTGTTACTGCTACTGTTACTGTTACTGTTACTGTTACTGTTACTGTTACTGTTACTGTTACTGTTACTGTTAATGTTACTGTTACTACTACTGTTACTGTTACTGTTACTGTTACTGTTACTGTTACTGTTACTGTTACTGTTACTGTTACTGTTACTGTTACTGTTACTACTACTGTTGCTGCTACTGTTACTGTTACTGTTACTACTACTGTTACTGTTACTGTTACTACTACTGTTACTGTTACTGTTACTGTTACTGTTACTGTTACTACTACTGTTACTGTTACTGTTACTGTTACTGTTACTGTTACTGTTACTGTTACTGTTACTGTTACTACTACTGTTACTGTTACTACTACTGTTACTGTTACTACTACTGTTACTGTTACTGTTACTACTACTGTTACTGTTACTGTTACTGTTACTACTACTGTTACTGTTACTGTTACTGTTACTGTTACTGTTACTGTTACTACTACTGTTACTGTTACTGTTACTGATACTGTTACTACTACTGTTACTACTACTGTTACTACTACTGTTACTACTACTGTTACTGTTACTGTTACTACTACTGTTACTGTTACTGTTAATGTTACTGTTACTGTTACTGCTACTGTTATTGTTACTCCTACTGTTACTACTACTGTTACTGTTATTGTTACTCCTACTGCTACCGTTATTGCTACTGCTACTGCTACTACAGGGCATATCATAAGTAGTTGATGATCACTCTTTTTTGGGAGCTTTGAATTGGGTCAAACTACATGGCCAAAAGTATGTGGACATTTCTTCAAATTAGTAGGTTAAGCTATTTCACCATCACTCATTGTTTAACAGGTGTATAAAATCGATCACACAGCCATGCAATCTCCATAGATTTGGTTCTCTGGAGTGATGAATCATTCTTCACCATCTGGCAGTCCTACAGACAAATTTTGGGTTTGGCGGATGCAAGAAGAATGCTACCTGCCCGAATGCATCGTACCAACTGTAAAGTTTGGTGGAGGAGAAATAGTGGTCTGGATCTGTGTTTGTTCTGGCCCCTTAATTCCTGCGAAGGGAAATATTAAAGCTACAGCAGACAATTACATTCTAGATGATTTTGTGCTTTCAACATTGTGGCATCAGTTTGGGAAAGGCCCTTTCCTGTCTCAGCATGACAATGCCCCCGTGCACAAAGAGAGGTCCATACAGAAGTGGTTTGTCAAGATCGTTGTGGAAAAACTTGACTTGCCTGTAAAGAGCCCTGACCTCAACCCCATCAAACACCTTTAAGATGAATTGGAACACTGAATGGGAGCCAGACCTAATCGCCCAACATCAGTGCCTGACCTCACTAATGCTCTTGTGGCTGAATGGAACAAAGACCCCGCAGCAATGTTCCATCATCTTGTGGAAAGCCTTCCCAGAAGAGTGGATGCTGTTTTAGCAGCAAAGGGGGGACCAACTCCATATTAATGCCCATGATTTTGGAATGAGATGTATTTCCAAAATGTTTAACATTGCTACTCATGCTGTTTAAAATGATATGTTTAATGGCGTGTTATTAAACACTGTACTACTTCTCTGTTGTCACGGAGATTGAGATGACATCACAGTGGAGTATCTGTTCTTACATTCATCTGTAAAAGTTGGCCAATCAGACGTAAAGGACTGGAATAGGGCAACATTCTTCACATTCTGTGTATTTGTATAAAACATCAATAGGATCATAATTGGCTCATTAACCAAAAGCTACAGGGATAATTAGGTAGGTTGACCCTTTTTGTTTTCCCCGTTCATCTCCTCCAGGCTTAAAAACAGATGTCTTGAGTTTTGGAAAGACGCTCATAAATAACGTTGCCTTCACAACATTACGCTTCTTTTCCTTTTCACCTGGAAGGCTCAGAATCCTTTCCATGATAAAAACCCAGCTAGCAGAAACTTCTGCCCAGGATACCCTGGAACATTGGGAGGGTGGGCCGTACACACACACAGACACACACACAAACCCTCCGGCCCTGCCAAATGAAAAGAAAGGAGGGATTTTTTATGACCTCATCAGGTTTACGAGATGGAAATGAGGATGAAAGCGTTGCGCTGTACGTGTGTGTGCGCCCGCACCTGTGTGTGTGTGTGTGTGTGTGTGTGTGTGTGTGTGTGTGTGTGTGTGTGTGTGTGTGTGTGTGTGTGTGTGTGTGTGTGTGTGTGTGTGTGTGTGTGTGTGTGTGTGTGTGTGTGTGTGTGTGTGTGTGTGTGTGTGTGTGTGTGTGTGTGTGTGTGTGTGTGTGTGTGTGTGTGTGCTCACGCTGTTTAGGGAGTTGTTTTAATGTTAGTAAGGATGTTCATAAAGACAGGAATCAAACTGTCATCACCGCAGTGTGTTTCAGCTGGGACATCAAGGCTGTAACCTCTCATGTTTTAACAGCTTTAGGAGACTGAGTTAGTTCTTTCTCACAACACTTATGACGATAACAATCTGAACCATATTGTTTAGCTGTCAGTGGGTGCAAAATGAAAGTAGATCACAGTTCACCACCCTAATGTATTCCAGTGCTTCAGACATTATAGTAGATCACAGTTCACTACCCTAATGTATTCCAGTGCTTCAGACATTATAGTAGATCACAGTTCACCACCCTAATGTATTCCAGTGCTTCAGACATTACAGTAGATCACAGTTCACCACCCTAATGTATTCCAGTGCTTCAGACATTATAGTAGATCACAGTTCACCACCCTAATGTATTCCAGTGCTTCAGACATTATAGTAGATCACAGTTCACCACCCTAATGTATTCCAGTGCTTCAGACATTATAGTAGATCACAGTTCACCACCCTAATGTATTCCAGTGCTTCAGACATTATAGTAGATCACAGTTCACCACCCTAATGTATTCCAGTGCTTCAGACATTATAGTAGATCACAGTTCACCACCCTAATGTATTCCAGTGCTTCAGACATTAGAGTAGATCACAGTTCACCACCCTAATGTATTCCAGTGCTTCAGACATTAGAGTAGATCACAGTTCACCACCCTAATGTATTCCAGTGCTTCAGACATTATAGTAGATCACAGTTCACCACCCTAATGTATTCCAGTGCTTCAGACATTAGAGTAGATCACAGTTCACCACCCTAATGTATTCCAGTGCTTCAGACATTATAGTAGATCACAGTTCACCACCCTAATGTATTCCAGTGCTTCAGACATTATAGTAGATCACAGTTCACCACCCTAATGTATTCCAGTGCTTCAGACATTATAGTAGATCACAGTTCACCACCCTAATGTATTCCAGTGCTTCAGACATTATAGTAGATCACAGTTCACCACCCTAATGTATTCCAGTGCTTCAGACATTAGAGTAGATCACAGTTCACCACCCTAATGTATTCCAGTGCTTCAGACATTATAGTAGATCACAGTTCACCACCCTAATGTATTCCAGTGCTTCAGACATTATAGTAGATCACAGTTCACCACCCTAATGTATTCCAGTGCTTCAGACATTATAGTAGATCACAGTTCACCACCCTAATGTATTCCAGTGCTTCAGACATTATAGTAGATCACAGTTCACCACCCTAATGTATTCCAGTGCTTCAGACATTATAGTAGATCACAGTTCACCACCCTAATGTATTCCAGTGCTTCAGACATTAGAGTAGATCACAGTTCACCACCCTAATGTATTCCAATGCTTCAGACATTATAGTAGATCACAGTTCACCACCCTAACCCTAATGTATTCCAGTGCTTCAGACATTATAGTATATCACAGTTCACCACCCTAATGTATTCCAGTGCTTCAGACATTATAGTACATCACAGTTCACCACCCTAATGTATTCCAGTGCTTCAGACATTAGAGTAGATCACAGTTCACCACCCTAATGTATTCCAGTGCTTCAGAGATTATAGTACATCACAGTTCACCACCCTAATGTATTCCAGTGCTTCAGACATTATAGTAGATCACAGTTCACCACCCTAATGTATTCCAGTGCTTCAGACATTAGAGTAGATCACAGTTCACCACCCTAATGTATTCCAGTGCTTCAGACATTAGAGTAGATCACAGTTCACCACCCTAATGTATTCCAATGCTTCAGACATTATAGTAGATCACAGTTCACCACCCTAACCCTAATGTATTCCAGTGCTTCAGACATTATAGTATATCACAGTTCACCACCCTAATGTATTCCAGTGCTTCAGACATTATAGTACATCACAGTTCACCACCCTAATGTATTCCAGTGCTTCAGACATTAGAGTAGATCACAGTTCACCACCCTAATGTATTCCAGTGCTTCAGAGATTATAGTACATCACAGTTCACCACCCTAATGTATTCCAGTGCTTCAGACATTATAGTAGATCACAGTTCACCACCCTAATGTATTCCAGTGCTTCAGACATTAAAGTACATCACAGTTCATTGTCCAGCCCTAATGTATTCCAGTGCTTCAGACATTAAAGTACATCACAGTTCACCACCCTAATGTATTCCAGTGCTTCAGACATTATAGTAGATCACAGTTCACCACCCTAATGTATTCCAGTGCTTCAGACATTAGAGTAGATCACAGTTCACCACCCTAATGTATTCCAGTGCTTCAGACATTATAGTAGATCACAGTTCACCACCCTAACCCTAATGTATTCCAGTGCTTCAGACATTATAGTATATCACAGTTCACCACCCTAATGTATTCCAGTGCTTCAGACATTATAGTACATCACAGTTCACCACCCTAATGTATTCCAGTGCTTCAGACATTATAGTATATCACAGTTCACCACCCTAATGTATTCCAGTGCTTCAGACATTATAGTACATCACAGTTCACCACCCTAATGTATTCCAGTGCTTCAGACATTATAGTAGATCACAGTTCACCACCCTAATGTATTCCAGTGCTTCAGACATTATAGTAGATCACAGTTCACCACCCTAATGTATTCCAGTGCTTCAGACATTAGAGTAGATCACAGTTCACCACCCTAATGTATTCCAGTGCTTCAGACATTATAGTAGATCACAGTTCACCACCCTAACCCTAATGTATTCCAGTGCTTCAGACATTATAGTATATCACAGTTCACCACCCTAATGTATTCCAGTGCTTCAGACATTATAGTACATCACAGTTCACCACCCTAATGTATTCCAGTGCTTCAGACATTAGAGTAGATCACAGTTCACCACCCTAATGTATTCCAGTGCTTCAGAGATTATAGTACATCACAGTTCACCACCCTAATGTATTCCAGTGCTTCAGACATTATAGTAGATCACAGTTCACCACCCGAATGTATTCCAATGCTTCAGACATTAAAGTACATCACAGTTCATTGTCCGAGCCCTAATGTATTCCAGTGCTTCAGACATTAAAGTACATCACAGTTCATTGTCCGAGCCCTAATGTATTCCAGTGCTTCAGACATTAGAGTAGATCACAGTTCACCACCCTAATGTATTCCAGTGCTTCAGACATTATAGTAGATCACAGTTCACCACCCGAATGTATTCCAATGCTTCAGACATTAAAGTACATCACAGTTCATTGTCCGAGCCCTAATGTATTCCAATGCTTCAGACATTAGAGTAGATCACAGTTCACCATCCTAACCCTAATGTATTCCAGTGCTTCAGACATTAAAGTACATCACAGTTCACCATCCTAACCCTAATGTATTCCAGTGCTTCAGACATTAGAGTAGATCACAGTTCACCACCCTAATGTATTCCAGTGCTTCAGACATTAGAGTAGATCAAAGTTCACCATCCTAACCCTAATGTATTCCAGTGCTTCAGACATTAGAGTAGATCACAGTTCACCATCCTAACCCTAATGTATTCCAGTGCTTCAGACATTAAAGTAGATCACAGTTCACCACCCTAATGTATTCCAGTGCTTCAGACATTAGAGTAGATCACAGTTCACCATCCTAACCCTAATGTATTCCAGTGCTTCAGACATTAAAGTAGATCACAGTTCACCACCCTAATGTATTCCAGTGCTTCAGACATTAGAGTAGATCACAGTTCATCGTCCGAGCCCTAATGTATCCAATGCTTCCTCTTTACACACAGGGTAAGTTCCAGCTACAAATATTATGCAACAGTAAGAACCACATATTACAGGATGTGTATATTATGTCGACGTACAGGCGTTGTAAAGATCCCATACTCTACCTGTGTTAGCATCTGGAAATCATTCTTGTTATTTAAAGAAGTGGTTTAGATCAACAATATTGCGGTCAGACTGCACAGAACCCCTGATTTTCATTTTGCACCCCAAATACCTTTTCGTTATGGCATGAAGATAAAATATGGATTATGTGATGGAGATGAGAGATTCATCATGTGATGGAGATGAGAGATTCTGTCCCTCAAACTGATTCCCTTTAACGTGCTGAAGCTTTACCAGTGCCAGTGCAGATCACGTAGCCTGTTAAAAACCAGACTGAACAGGTAAAAAACATATTGAACACGGAAAAACCAGACTGAACAGGTCAATACCAGACTGAACAGGTAAAAACCAGACTGAACAGGTAAAAACCAGACTGAACAGGTAAAAACCAGATTGAACAGGTAAAAACCAGACTGAACAGATTAAAAACCAGATTGAACATGTAAAAACCAGATTGAACAGGTAAAAACCAGATTGAACAGGTAAAAAGGAAGAGGAGGAGGATTGAAGGAAGAGGAGGGGGTGTGATGATTTACATTAAAGAACATATCCGATGTAAACAAATTGAGTGGTCATGTGATAATGAACTAGAATGTATCGGCCTGAATGTTACACTGTCTCCCCAAATGTCTTTTACCCTCATTGGAATGTATAGGCCACCTTCCACCAAAAGTGTGTTTTTTGATCAGTTTAATACCATGCTTAGGGAATGTGATTTTGGGAAAGAGGTCATCTTAATGGGAGATTTTAACATTAATTATGAAGACAAGTGTTGTAGGAAAACGCTCAAACGGATCACTAATACCTTTGACCTTACACAGCTAGTTAAAGGGCCAACCAGGGTGACTTGTTGCTCTAAAACACAGATTGATTTGGTGTTCAGTAATAAACCAGAGAGAGTGACTAAATCATTCAATATGGTTACTGGGCTGTCTGATCATAATCTGACACTTATAGCCAGAAAGCTGTCTAAGAGCAGGTTTAACCTCTCTACTGTTAGAAAGCCGGATCAACTCAGAATACCTAAGAGTGAATTAAACTATTTTGAAAAAGCAATTAAAGGAATAAACTGGAATGATCTCTTGTCCTATACAGACGTGGAAGCTGATAGTCAGGTTTTTCTATCCACAATCCAGACTACAATAAATGGCTTCCTAAAGAAAATCAAATCCAAACCTGGCCAAAAGAGCACTCTTCCTTGGCTAAATGGAGAAATCTGGAAATTGATGAAAGAACGAGATTATGCTCTAAAAATAGCCCTAAAATCTAAATTAGAGCATGACAGACGTAGGTTTACCATGTTGAGAAATAAGGTGATAAAAGAAATCAGACAGGCCAAGGCAAACTTTTTTATTAACATAATTGGTGAAGCAAAGGGAAATTCTAAATTGATATGGGAGAATCTAAAAAAGTTAACAGGGAAAGACCATAGTAACACTGCAAAAAGACTAGAAATCATGGTGAATAACAATCGAACACAGGATGCAGTTGAAATAGCAACAGCCTTCAATTCCTACTTTATTGACTCTGTCAGGTTACTGACACAGAACCCCTCCACTGATTACTTGGGCTCAGTGCTAGTGAATGACACTCAACCTGTCTTCATCATAAGGGAGGTTTCTGAGTCAAAGGTGAACAAGGTGATTAGCTCACTAAAGAACTCTAAAGCCAAAGATGTGTTTGGGATGGACTCTACCTTTCTTAAAAACTACAAGGAGTCACTCATTGGCCCCATTACTAAGGTCACCAACATATCTATTGGTCTCGGTGTGTTTCCAAGGGTATGGAAGTCGGCCATAATAACGGCCATCTTTAAATCAGGCGACCCTGCTGACGTGAGTAACTACAGGCCCATTAGTATACTACCTGTGGTGTCAAAGGTTGTTGAAAAGTGTGTAGCAGAACAACTGATTGCCCACCTCAACAACAGCCCCTTCACATTACACTCCATGCAGTTTGGCTTCAGAGCGAAACACTCCACAGAAACAGCCAACTGCTTTCTTCTGGAAAATGTGAAGTCCAAGATGGACAAAGGGGGTGCTGTTGGGGCTGTGTTTCTGGACCTAAGGAAGGCTTTTGATACTGTTAACCATGAGATTCTCATCACAAAATTGTCCAAGTTCAACTTTTCCCCTGATGCCTTGAGATGGATGAAATCATACCTTGAAGGCAGAACTCAGTGTGTCAGAGTGAGCAATGAGCTGTCGCCCACTCATAGCTATGATGTGGGCGTGCCCCAAGGGTCAATACTGGGGCCCCTCCTGTTCAGCCTGTACATTAATGATCTGCCTTCTGTCTGTACTGGGTCTGAAGTTCAAATGTATGCAGATGATACAGTGATATATGTGCATGCAAAGAGCAAACAACAAGCTGCACAAGAACTCACTACTGTAATGGTCCAGGTTACAAAGTGGCTCAGTGACTCGTGTTTGCATCTCAATGTGAAAAAAACTGTTTGCATGTTCTTCACAAAGAGGGCAACAGATGCTACTGAGCCAGATGTCTATGTGTCAGGGGAGAAGCTCCAGGTGGTATCCGATTTTAAATACCTTGGCATCATACTTGATTCCAACCTCTCTTTTAAAAAGCATGTGAAAAAGGTAATTCAAATAACCAAATTCAACCTAGTTAATTTCCGATTTATACAAAATTGTTTGACTACAGAGGTAGCAAAACTGTACTTCAATTCTATGATACTCCCCCACTTAACATACTGCTTGACTAGTTGGGCCCAAGCTTGCTGTACAACATTAAAACCTATTCAGTCTGTCTACAAACAGGCTCTCAAAGTGCTTGATAGGAAGCCCAATAGCCATCATCATTGTCACATCCTTAGAAAGCATGAGCTCTTGAGTTGGAAAAATCTTGTGCAATACACCTACGCATGTCTTGTATTCAAGATCCTTAATGGCCTGGCTCCCCCTCCACTCAATATTTTTGTTAAACAGAAAACCCAGACATATGGCAGCAGATCCACAAGGTCTGCCATGAGAGGTGACTGTATAGTTCCCCTAAGGAAAAGCACCTTTAGTAAATCTGCATTCTC
>NC_060177.1:87086866-87111866 GCF_021184085.1 Oncorhynchus gorbuscha | reverse complement strand
GGTTCAAATCCCCGAATGAGGAGTGGTGGAGCCGGGCGCCGCGAGGCGTCCAGTGCGGTAATTGTGACCGATCCCGGAGAAGCTGGCTGGAGCCCCAGGGAGAGTTCTCTTTTCCTTGTGAAGGGCAGGGCAGGGCGCCCTGGAATGGGTTCGCCCCGAGAGAGGGGCCCAAGCTCTGGAAAACGTTGCGGTTCCGGAGGCATCCGGTGAGTTCTCGCTGGCCCTTGAAAATCTGGGGGAGAGGGTGTATTTGTATTCATTCATAGTTATTAGGGAACCCCATCAGCTGCTGCCAAGGCAGATAAACGAGTCATTTGATCTAATGAATAATGGAGCTGAGTTGGCTTTTTCTCCCAAAATGTCATTTAAGGTGCTCCAAAGCTTCTTTGTTTTAGCTTTGTTTCATAGTGTAGTTTGTTTTTATTTTTATTTAGTTTAGTCACATTATTTCTTAATTTTCAGTACGTTTGCCAATCAGTTGGGCTGCCAGTCTTATTTCCCATGCCGTTTGCCTCATCCCTCTCAGCCACACAATTTTTTTATTTCCTCATCAATCCAAGGGGATTTAACAGTTTTTAGTCATTTTCTTAATGGGTGCATTGCTTATTAGTAACTGGAATAAGCAATTTCATAAATGTGTCAAGTGCAGCGTCTGTTTGCTCCTCAATACACACCACAGACCAGCAAATATTCCTCAAATCCTCAACATATTAATCACTACAAAAGGTATTGTATGACCTTTTATACACTATTTTAGGCCCAGCCTGACCTCTTATACACTATTTTAGGCCCAGCCTGACCTCTTATACAATATATTAGGCCCAGCTTCTGGAACTTTGTTTTTTCCTAGATATGGCTACTATATTGTGATCACTACATCTGATGGATCTGGATACTGCTTTAAAGCAAATATCTGCAGCATTAGTAAAGATGTGATCAATACATGTTGATGATGTCATTCCTGTGCTGTTTGTAAATACCCTGGTAGGTTGACTGATAACCTGAACCAGGTTCCAGACACTGGTTACAGAATAAAGCTTTTTCTTTTTCTTTTTAGCTTGATGAGAGCCAATAAATATTTAAATCACCCAGAAATATATACTTCTCTGTTGATATCACATACTGTACATTACCAAGTATTTCACACATATTATCCAGATACTGACTGTTAGCACTTGGTGGTCTATAGCAGCTTCCCACTATAATGGGCTTTAGGTGAGTCAGATGAACCTGTAGCCATATTACTTCAACAATATTTAACATGAGATCATCTCTAAGCTTTACAGGAATGTGGTTCTTTATATTGACTGCAACACCTCCCCCATTGGCATTTCTGTCTTTTCGGTAAATGTTACATCCGTGTATTGCTACCACTGTATCATCTAAGGTATTGTCTAAGTGAGTTGCAGAGATAGTTAGAATATGACTGTCATGAATGTCCACATTCTGCATGAATATAAACAAGATTATTTGTTAGATATTACTGCACTGTCAGAAATAGAAGCACAAGCATTTGCTACACTCGCATTAACATCTGCTAACCATGTGTATGTGGCCAATACAATGTGATTTGATTTGATTTGTTACAAGCAAGTTGTTGACTTCATGTACCTTGCTTCTTAGGCTACATAATAATAATGTGGGCTATTTTTAGCACTTTTCTGGGTTGCTTGATTGTTTTTTAATGCTTTATGGGAAGCTTATCAGAAGTTTACATGCTTGTGTTATTTATACTGGAGCTGATAGTGCAGGGTGAGCTGCACAAAGTGGACTTCCGGCAAGAGCACACCGCCTCAGTGCTAATAGTGTAACTCTGGATCATAGGCTCAAGATTACTGCGTACAATAATTGTAGAATCAACAGAGGTATTCAGGGCAATTAGGGGGATGTAAATTAAGTTACTTTCATTGTGTATGCCAACGCCCCTAGGATAATGTACATTTGATGCAGCATTATGACGACTCATTGTCACAATGGTAGGGATTAACAGAGCTGGTCTTGGGTCATTGAGTCATTGTTTCAGCTCGCCGGGCCATACCCATATCCGCGGGTTTCCAAGGTGAACAGCCTCTGGCATGTTAGAACAATGTAGGTGTAGGTAAGGGAAGTCGGCAAGTCAGATCTTCAGGATAAGAATTGGCTCTAAGGGCTGGGTCGGTCAGTCAGTCAGGCTGGGGTGCGAAGCGGGGCTGGGTCGGTTGGTCGGTCGGGCTGGGGTGCGAAGCGAGGCTGGGTCGGTCGGTCGGTCAGGCTGGGGTGCGAAGCGGGGCTGAGTCGGTCGGTCGGGCTGGGGTGCGAAGCGGGGCTGGGTCGGTCAGTCGGTCGGTCGGGCTGGGGTGCGAAGCGAAGAGAGGAACACCAAGAGCACAGAGAATTATCTGATCTGATCTGAAGACACTGACTGTTCATGAGCCGCACCGTGACCATCACACCCCTTTCTACAGGAAGCCCAAATTTGAAACAAGACCAACCAATGGACTTGGGGAATGAGCAGCCAATAGCTATGTTGGATGAGGGTCCAGAGGATGGGAGAGACTAAATAACATGTATGAAAGTGTTCAATGTCAATCCCAGATAACGCTGCCCTGTATAAGCAGGTTAGGGTTATGGTTTAGGGTAGGGATATCCCAAGGATCCCAGATAGCACTGCCCTCTTCAAGCAGGTTAGTGTTATGGTTTAGGGAAGGGATATCCTAAGGATCCCAGATAACGCTGCCCTCTATAAGCAGGTTAGGGTTATGGTTTAGGGTAGGGATATCCCAAGGATCCCAGATAGCACTGCCCTCTTCAAGCAGGTTAGTGTTATGGTTTAGGGAAGGGATATGCCAAGGATTCTGGACAGAGAGAGAGGGAGAGAAAGAGAGAAAGAATGAGAGTAGCCTTGACAACAGTTTTTTCATACATCTGTCTGATCATCCACCCATTTCCTGTTCCACACACCACGGCCAGTGTGTGTGAATGTGCGTACTTCATGAGTGTGTGTGTGTGTGTGTGTGTGTGTGTGTGTGTGTGTGTGTGTGTGTGTGTGTGTGTGTGTGTGTGTGTGTGTGTGTGTGTGTGTGTGTGTGTGTGTGTGTGTGTGTGTGTGTGTGTGTGTGTGTGTGTGTGTGTGTGTGTGTGTGTGTGTGTGTGTGTGTGTGTGTGTGTGTGTGTGTGTGTGTGTCACTCCACTCAACCCAGTCCAGATGCTGCTCCTGTGTTGTTAGAACTCAGGCCAGATGTTATGTGGTCACGCAGAGACACTTGGACTAGGTTCAATCAATTGTCACTGGGGTTCACAGCTTTCCAAAACCGGGGCTCCTTTACCTCTCTTTTGATGACTCACCCTCTCACTCTTGAGGGTGAGTCACTCTTGAGGGTAAATACCTTATTTATAAATTTACAGCCAAAACCAAGCCATGAGGTCGAAATAATTGTCCGTAGCCCGCCGAGATTAGATTGTGTCGAGGCACAGATCAGAGGAAGGGTATCAACAAATTCCTGCAGCATTAAAACATCTAAAAAAAACACAGTGGTATCCATCATTCTTACATTAAAGAAGTTTGGAAACAGTGAGACTCTTCCTAGAGCTGGCCGCCTGGCCAAACTGAGCAATCGAGTGAGAACTCAATGGTCTAGAGCTCTAGAGATCTTCTGTGGAGATAGGAAAACCTTCCAGAAGGACAATCATCTCTGCTGCACTCCACCAATCAGGCCTTTATGGTAGAGTGGCCAGAAGGAAGCCACTCCTCAGTAAAAGGCACATGACAGCTCGATTGGAGTTTGCCAAAAGGCACCTAAAAGACCATTAGAAACAAAATTCTCTGGTCTGACGAAACCCAGATTGAACTCTTTGGCCTGAATGCCAAGCGTCACGTCTGGAGGAGATCTGGCACCATCCCTCTGGCAGCTTCATGCTGTGGGGATGTTTTTCAGTGGCATGGACAGGGAGACTATTGAGGGAAAGATGATTTTTTATTTATTTTTTCCTTTATTTAACCAGGCAAGTCAGTTAAGAACATATTCTTATTTTCAATGACGGCCTGGGAACAGTGGTTTAACTGCCTGTTCAGGAGTAGAACGACAGATTTGTACCTTGTCAGCTCGGGGGTTTGAACTCGCAACCTTCCGGTTACTAGTCCAACGCTCTAGCCACTAGGCTACGATGCCGCCCCGGTGCAAAGTACAGAGAGATCCTTGATATAAATCTGCTCCAGAGCGCTCAGGACCTCAGACTGGGGTGAAGGTTCATCTTCCAACAGGACAACGACAGGACAACGACCCTAAGCACACAGCCAAGACAATACAGGCGGGGCTTCGGGACAAGTCTCTGAATGTCCTTGAGTGGCCCAGCCAGAGCTTGGACTTGAACCCGATCGAACATCTCTGGAGAGACCTAAAAATAGCTGTGCAGCGACACTCCCCATCCAACCTGACAGAGATTGAGAGGATCTGCAGAGAAGAATGGGAGAAACTCCTCAAATACAGGTGTGCCAAGCTTGTAGCGTCAAACCCAAGAAGACTCCAGGCTGTAATCACTGCAAAGGTGCTTCAACAAAGTACTGAGTAAAGGGTCTGAAAACTTATGTCAATGTCTGTTCTCAATACATTTGCAAACTTTTCTAAAAACCTATTTTTGCTTTGTAATTGTGGGGTATTGTGTGTAGATTGATGAGGAAAAAAACAATTGAATCAATTTCAGAATAAGACTGTAACAAACTGTGAAAAAAGACAAGTGGTCTGAATACTTTACAAATGCACTGTGTGTGTGTGTGTGTGTGTGTGTGTGTGTGTGTGTGTGTGTGTGTGTGTGTGTGTGTGTGTGTGTGTGTGTGTGTGTGTGTGTGTGTGTGTGTGTGTGTGTGTGTGTGTGTGTGTGTGTGTGTGTGTGTGTGTGTGTGCGTGCGTGCGTGCGTGCGTGCGTGCGTGCGTGCGTGCGTACGTGCGTGCGTGCGTGCGTGTGTGTGTGCGTGCGTACGTGCGTGCGTGTGTGCGTACGTGCGTGCGTGCGTGCGTGTGTGTGTGTGTGTGTGCGCGTTGCCTGAAAAGAAAAGCAGTGGTGAATGTACTGGTCTAATCAGGGCTCTGTGAAAACTTCAATTGCTGCTGGTGACCTATTAGAGACATGAGAAAATTATCATGCCGTGCTGAAGCAGAGAGAACAGTCTATCACTAGGGTGGCTGCAATTTTTGGCAATTGTTAGGGCCTTCCTCTGACATTGTCTCGTATAGAGGTCCTGGATGGCAGGAGGCTGGGCCGTACGCACTACCCTCTGTAGTGCCTAGCAGTCAGAGGCCAAGCAGTTGCCATACCAGGTGGTGATGCAACCAGTCAGGATGCTCTCAATGGTGCAGCTGTAGAACCTTTTGAGGATCTGAGGACCCATGCCAAATCTTTCAGTCTCCTGGGGGGGAATAGGCATTGTCGTGCCCTCTTCACACCTGTCTTGGTGTGGTTGGACTATGACAGTTCATTGGTGATGTGGACACCAAGGAACTTGAAGCTGCTCCACTACAACCTGCTCAACCTGCTCCACTACAGCCTCATCGATGAGAATGGGGACGTGGTCGACCCTCCTTTTCCTGTAGTCAACGCTCATCTCCTTTGTCCTGTTCACATTGAGGGAGAGGTTGTTATCCTGGCACCACACACCACACTGTTACCCTGGCACCACATGGTGATCAGGCCTACTACTGTTGTGTTGTCGGCAAACTTAATGATGGTGTTGGAGTTGTGCTTGGCCATGCAGTCATGGGTGAACAGGGAGTACAGGAGTGGACTGAGCACGCACCCCTGAGGAGCCCCTGTGTTGAGGATCAGCGTGGCAGATGTGTTGTTACCTACTCTTAGCACCGCAGGGCGGCCTGTCAGGAAGTCCAGGATCCAGTTTCACAGTGAGGTGTTTAGTCCCAGGGTCCTTAATCTAGTGATGAGCTTTGAGGGCAAATGGTTTTGAACATTGAGCTATAGTGTTCTTTTTGTCCAAGTGGGAAAGGGCAGTGTGGAGTAGTGGAGTAGTGAGTAGCAATAGTGTGGAGTGTGGAGTGCAATCTGTGGATCTGTTGGGGAGTTATGTAAATTGGAGTGGGTCTAAGGTTTCCGGGACAAATGTGTTGATGTGAGCCATGACCATCCTTTCAAGGCACTTCATGGCTACAGACGTGAGTGCTATGGGTTGGTAGTAATTTAGGCAGGTCACCTTGGTGTTCTTGTGCACAGGGACTTTGGTGGTCTGCTTGAAACATGTTGGTATTACAGACTCAGTTGAAAATATCATTGAAGACTCTTGCCAGTTGGTCAGCGCGTGCTCGGAGTACATGTCCAGGTAATTCGTCTGGCCCTGCAGCCTTGTGAATGTTGACCTGTTGACTTTGACCTGTTGACTTTTTATGGCTGCAGGGGCAGTATTGAGTAGCTTGGATGAAAAGTGCCCATTGTAAACGGCCAGCTCCTCAGTCTCAGTTGCTAATATATGCATATTATTAGTAGTATTGGATAGAAAACACTCTAATGTTTCCAGAACTGTCAAAATATTGTCTGTGATTATAACAGAACTGATATTGCAGGTGAAACCCTGAGGAAAATCAAAAGAGGAAGTGGCTTCTATTTTGAAAACTCCATGTTCCATAGCCTCCCTTTGCTCCATTTAAAGGGATATGAACCAGATTCATTTTCCTATCGCTTCCTCAAGGTGTCAACATTCTTCAGACATAGTTTCAGGCTTTTATTTTTGAAAAATGAGCCAGAACGATAACATCGCGTCAAGTGGTCACATGAGTTTTGCTCCGCAACAGAGTTTGGATAGGTATTGCTTTTCCCTCTTCTACTGTGAAAGACATTTGCGGTTGATATATTATTGATTATATATTTTAAATACAACCTGAGGATTGATTATAAAAACATTTGACATGTTCCTGTGGACATTATGGAAACTATTTGGAATTTTCGTCTGCGTTGTCGTGCCTGCTCTTTCCTGTGGATTTCTCAACATAATGCACAAAACAAACGGAGGTATTTTGGATATAAAAATAATATTTATGGAACAACAGGAACATTTGTTATGTAACTGGGAGTCTCGTCAGTGAAAACATCCGAAGATCATCAAAGGTAAACAATTAATTTGATTGCTTTTGTGATTTTTGTGACCGAGCGACAGGGGGATTAACAAAAGGCTAAACTGTGCTTTCCTATATTGCACTTGTGATTTCATGAATATAAATATTTATAGTAATATTTATTGTATGTAGCGCTATGCTATTTAGCGGTTGTTGATGACACTTATCCCGATAGGGGGATTGCAACCATAACAAGTTGAAGGTCTTACTCACATCAGCTACGGAGGGCGTGATCACAGTTGTCCGGAACAACTGGTGCTCTCATGCATGCTTCAGTGTTGCTTGCCTCGAAATGCGCATAGAAGTTATTTAGCTCATCTGGTAGGCTTGCGGCTGTGCTTTCCTTTGTAGTCCGTAATAGTTTACAAGCCCTGCCACATCCAACGAGCTTTGGAAGCGGTGTAGTAGGATTCAATCTTCGTCCTGTACTGACGCTTTGCCTGTTTGATGGTTCATCGGAGGGCATGGCACAATTTCTTATAAGCGTCCGGGATAGAGTCCCGCTCCTTGAAAGCAGCAGCTCTACCCTTTAGCTCAGTGCTGATGTTGCCTGTAATCCATGGCTTCTGGTTCTACGTACGGTCACCATAGGGACAACGTCATTGATGCACTTATTGATGAAACCAGTGACTGATGTGGTGTGCTCCTCAATGCCATCGGAAGAATCCCGGAACATATTCCAGTCTGTGCTAGAAAAACAGTCCTGTATCTTAGCATCTGCATCATCTTACCACTTCTGTATTGAGCGAGTCACTGGTGCTTCCTGCTTTAGTTTTTGCTTGTAATTAGGAATCAGGAGGATAAAGTTATGGTCAAATTTGCCAAATAGAGGGTGAGGGAGAGCATTGTACGCATCTCTGTGTGTGGAACGAAGGTGGTCTCAAGTTTTCTTTTCCTCTGGTTGCAAATGTAACATGCTGGTTGAAATAAGGTAAAACAGATTTAAGTTTCCCTGCTTTAAAGTCCATGGGCACTAGGAGCACCACCTCTGAATGAGCATTTTCTTCTTTGCGTATGGCCTTAATGTTGAGTGAGGTCTTAGTGCCAGCATCGGTTTGTGGTGGTAAATAGACAGATACGAAAAATATAGATGAAAATACTCTTGGTAAATAGTGTGGTCTACAGCTTATCATGAGATACTCTTCCTCAGGCGAGCAAAACCTTGAGACTTCAATAATATTTGATTTTGTGCACCAGCTGTTATTTACAAATAGACACAGACTATCACCTCTTGTCTTACTGGAGGCAGCTGTTCTGTCTTGCCGATGAACGGAAAACCCAGCCAGCTGTATGTTATCCATGCTGTCGTTTAGCGGGGGAGTGTGGAGGAGAGGAGAATAAGGGATGGAACAAGGGAGTGTGTGGAGGAGAGGAGAATAAGAGAGAGATTAAGGAGGTGTGGGAGGGGAACCGATGTAGGCATTTGCATTAGAGGGTAACACATTCAAACCGTACTAAAATAAATTCAAGTCTTTTTCAACAAGGCTCATGACTTGAATTGACCCTTAGCTAAGTCCCGCCCAAGACTTTTGGTGAGTATATCACAGCGCTCCGTTGGATAGCAACTGTCGCTAACCATGCTTGAGTCCGACCAGCCTCAGTCAAGCTCATATTTCTAATGCATGGAAGCCAAAGGGTGCAATGGCAAAAGTTTTCAAAAAACACATTTTTTAAAATAGCTAAATAATTGAATAGTGCGACAAGGGTACTTCCAGCCGTGGTTCCTGAAATCCATAACCTGTTGATGGAGTATTGTTTTGGATATATATATATATACGAAATCATACTTTTGTTCCGTTGTTTGCTATCTGGTTAGCTATCTCTCAGTCTCATTGCCCACTGGTGAAAACGTTGCTAACGCTAGCAACAGGTGAAATGCTTACTTTATGAGCCCTTTCCCAACAATGCAGAGTTAGAAAGTAGGAATATGTGTTAAGAAATAAAGAAAATAGTAACACAATAATGAGACTATATACAAGGAGTAGTGGTACCGAGTCCATGTGTCCATGTATGATGTAGGTGGGGTAATTCAGGTAACATGTACCTGGCAATCAGGATAGATCATAAACAGAGAAGCAGCAGCGTACAATATGTGAAGAGAGTGAAAGTGTGTCTGTGTGAGTGTGTGCGTGTGGCGTCAATATGCATGTGTGTGTGTGTGTGTGTGTGTGTGTGTGTGTGTGTGTGTGTGTGTGTGTGTGTGTGTGTGTGTGTGTGTGGCGTCAATATGCATGTGTGTGTGTGTGTGTGTGTGTGTGTGTGTGTGTGTGTGTGTGTGTGTGTGTGTGTGTGTGTGTGTGTGTGTGTGTGTGTGTGTGTGTGTGTGTGTGTGTGTGTGTGTGTGTGTGTGTGTGTGTGTGTGTGTGTACTACCGCTGTAGCCCATGGAGCAGTCAGAATGGAATGGATGGCCCTCTACCATGTTTAATTGATGGCCCTCTACCATGTTTAATTGATGGCTCTCTACCATGTTTAATAGATGGCCCTCTACCATGTTTAATTGATGGCCTCTACCATGTTTAATAGATGGCCATGTTTAATTGATGGCCCTCTACCAATGTTTAATAGATGGCCCTCAATGTTTAATAGATGGCCATGTTTAATTGATGGCCCTCTACCATGTTTAATTGATGGCCCTCTACCATGTTTAATAGATGGCCCTCTACCATGTTTAATTGATGGCCCTCTACCATGTTTAATTGATGGGCCTCTACAATGTTTAATAGATGGCCCTCTACCGTGTTTAATTGATGGCCCTCTACCATGTTTAATTGATGGCCCTCTACCATGTTTAATAGATGGCCCTCTACCATGTTTAATTGATGGCCCTCTACCATGTTTAATTGATGGCTCTCTACCATGTTTAATAGATGGCCCTCTACCATGTTTAATTGATGGGCCTCTACCATGTTTAATAGATGGCCCTCTACCGTGTTTAATTGATGGCCCTCTACAATGCTTAATTGATGGACCTCTACCATGTTTAATTGATGGGCCTCTACAATGTTTAATAGATGGCCCTCTACCGTGTTTAATTGATGGCCCTCTACCATGTTTAATTGATGGCCCTCTACCATGTTTAATTGATGGGCCTCTACCATGTTTAATAGATGGCCCTCTACCGTGTTTAATTGATGGCCCTCTACCATGTTTAATAGATGGCCCTCTACCATGTTTAATTGATGGCCCTCTACCATGTTTAATTGATGGGCCTCTACCATGTTTAATAGATGGCCCTCTACCGTGTTTAATTGATGGCCCTCTACCATGTTTAATTGATGGGCCTCTATCATGTTTAATAGATGGCCCTCTACCATGTGTAATGGATGGCCCTCTACCATGTTTAATAGATGGCCCTCTACCATGTTTAATGGATGGCCCTCTACCATGTTTAATAGATGGTGCTCTACCCTGTTTAATGGATGGCCCTCTACCATGTTTAATAGATGGCCCTCTACCATGTTTAATAGATGGCCCTCTACCATGTTTAATAGATGGCCCTCTACCATGTTTAATTGATGGCCCTCTACCATGTTTAATTGATGGCCCTCTACCATGTTTAATTGATGGCCCTCTACCATGTTTAATTGATGGGCCTCTACCATGTTTAATAGATGGCCCTCTACCGTGTTTAATTGATCCTTCTGGCTCAGTTGGTAGAGCATGGTGCTTGTAACCATGTTTAACCACCCATAGATGTAGCCCATGACTGTAAGTCGCTTTGGATAAAAGCAAATGTTATTTTTAATTGATGGCCCTCTACCATGTTTAATTGATGGGCCTCTACCATGTTTAATAGATGGCCCTCTACCGTGTTTAATTGATGGCCCTCTACCATGTTTAATAGATGGCCCTCTACCGTGTGTAATGGATGGCCCTCTACCATGTTTAATAGATGGCCCTCTACCATGTTTAATGGATGGCCCTCTACCATGTTTAATAGATGGTGCTCTACCCTGTTTAATGGATGGCCCTCTACCATGTTTAATAGATAGCCCTCTACCTTGTTTAATAGATGGCCCTCTACCATGTTTAATGGATGACCCTCTGCAATGTTTAATGGATGGCTCTCTACCATGTTTAATAGATGGCCCTCTACCATGTTTAATAGATGGCCCTCTACCATGTTTAATAGATGGCCCTCTACCATGTTTAATAGATGGCCCTCTACCATGTTTAATAGATGGCCCTCTACTACGTTTAATGGATGGCCCTCAACCACATTTAATGGATGGCTCTATACCAGGGTTGTCAAACTCATTCCATGTAGGGCCTCGTGACTGCTGGTTTTCGGTTTTTCCTTTTAAATCCAGTGACCTTAATTGATCAATCGAGTACAACGGAGGAGCGAAAACCTGCAGACTATAATCTAGAAGACGAGACTGTCACAGATATTCTACTGAACATTTGTCTTCCACTCTGAACATTTCTGTCACATGTTACATCCCTCCTGGCCATCAGAGTTGAACCCCCCTACAGGCCAGTTATCCTGCTGTGATCTACTTGATGTATGTATGAAGTATGGAGTTCTGTTGTCTTCCATGGTGCCTCTCTAACCAAGCACTATCCAAACACGTGAAGACACACACACACACACACACACACACACACACACACACACACACACACACACACACACACACACACACACACACACACACACACACACACACACACACACACACACACACACACACACACACACACACACACATTGCTCTGTGGGGAAATGAGATGCCATGACTAACGCACGGTCATGTATAACCAGTGTGTGTGTGTGTGTGTGTGTGTGTGTGTGTGTGTGTGTGTGTGTGTGTGTGTGTGTGTGTGTGTGTGTGTGTGTGTGTGTGTGTGTGTGTGTGTGTGTGTGTGTGTGTGTGTGTGTGTGTGTGTGTGTGTGTGTGCACCCACCCGTCCGCCAGTGTGTGAAAGAGCTAATGGCCTTGTCCATCAAGCAGAGAGGGCTGAGGGGGACTTTGTGGCTGGAGGCAGCATCACAGTTGGGGTCAGAGCCCAGCCCTCTTGAACAGCATCACAGTTGGGGTCAGAGCCCATGCCCTCCTCAATTAGATGACAATAGAGGCGAAGACGTCATCCATCCAGACCGAAGCGCTGTGTCTGTCGTGACCAGAGAGCCTAAAGGTTTCCGCATGCTTCCCAGCCGAAACAGTTCGGAAGAGTTAGTGCGTATATATTATGATGACATTCTGTGACGTTTTTAGTTTGATTTGGACTTCGGTGAGTTTTCCTTTATTTTATTTTTTTCGAAGTTCGAGCCCACAATATTTTTTCTGGATGCAAGCCAAATTTCGGAGGGCCGATGTCTACGCCCTTTCGTCGTTGATTGGTCAACAGCAGGGATTCTTCAATAAAGTCTTTGTTGTCATTCAACGAGAGATGACTCGTTTTCAAGCTAATTTTTGTCACTGAGAATTACTGACTTAGTCAAAAATGAATGACAGATTGCTTGAGTTAAAATTCTGTGTGTATATTGGCTACGGCGTCTCAAAATGGACAAACAGTATTATTGCTACCTTTGTTTCTCCTTTTTAAAGGGAAGGGAGTTTGTGAGCACACTCATTTGGTCCTGCTAGCTAAGTCCGGTTAGGCGCCAGCCGAACTGAAGCATGCTGACACCTTTACACACACACATACACACGCACCACGCACCACGCTCGCTCGCACACACACAGGGAGGGACCAGGGAGGAGTCCTTCCTGTAGTGTTTCCCCATGGGGTCACCAGAGAATGTGACGGTGGCTTTATCCTTTATCTATCTCCACTGGTGTCTGCACTAAGGAATGCATTCCCCTGCCAGAGGATGGGCTGCTGTTGTTCTTCAAACATTCCTCCACTGGTGTTTTTGTAAGGCAGAGGCAGGCTTTCTCTCCTCTGATCTTCATCCTCTCCTCTCCCTCCCCTCCTTTTCTTCTCCTCTCCTCTTCATCCTTTCCTCTCTCCTCTCTTCTCTTCTCCCCTTCTCTCCTTTCCCCTCCTCTCTTCTCCTCTCCTCTTCATCCTTTCCTCTCTCTTCTCCTCTCTTCTCCTCTCTTCTCTTCTCCTCTGCCTCCCCTCCTTTTCTTCTCCTCTCCTCTCCTCTCCTCTCTACTCTTCTCTTCTCTTCTCCTCTCCTCTCCTCTCCTCTCCTCTCTTCTCCATTACCCTCTTCATCCTCTCCTCTTCATCCTTTCCTCACTCCTCTCCTCTCTTCTCTTCTCCTCTCCTCTCCACTCCTCTCCCCTCCTCTTTTTTATCCTCCTCTCCTGTCCTTCCCCCTCCTCTCTTATCTTCTCCCCTCCTCTCTTCTCCTCTCCTCTCTTCTCCTCTCCCCTCCTCTCTTCTCCCCTCCTCTCTTCTCCTCTCCTCTCTTCTCCTCTTCATCCTCTCTTCTCCATTACCCTCTTCATCCTCTCCTCTTCATCCTTTCCTCACTCCTCTCCTCTCTTCTCCTCTCCTCTCTTTTCCCATCCTCTCTCCTCCTCTCCTCTCCTCCTCTCCTCTCCTCTCCTCTCCCTCTCCTCTCCTCTCCTCTCCTCTCCTCTCCTCTCCTCTTTTTTACCCTCCTCTCCTGTCCTCTCCCCTACTCTCTTCTCCTCTCCTCTCCCCTCCTCTCTTCTCCTCTCCTCTCCCCTCCTCTGCTCTCCTCTCCATCCTCTCTTCTCCATTACCCTCTTCATCCTTTCCTCTTCATCCTTTCCTCTCTCCTCCTCTCCTCTCTTCTCCTCTCCTTTCTTTTCCCCTCCTCTCTCCTCCTCTCCTCTCCTCTCCTCTCCTCTCTCTCTTCTCTTCTCCTCTCCCCTCCTGTCCTCTCCCCTACTCTCTTCTCCTCTCCTCTCCCCCCCTCTCTTCTGCTCTCCTCTCCCCTCCTCTGCTCTCCTCTCCCCTCCTCTGCTCTCCTCTCCATCCTCTCTTCTCCATTACCCTCCCTCTTCAACAATAGCAGGGGAGGTTAGCATCCACATTAATGTAGTAGATTTCAGAAACATCTTCTATTCTTATTTACAATAGAAGTGACTCCAAAACGACACAACACATCATTTACCATTCACTTCTATTGGGCAAAACACCATCCGACAGACAAACAAAACAAACTGTGAATGCATCCATCAAGTTTGTAGAGTCACAAGCTTGATGTAGTCACTGCATTCCAGGAATATGGGACCAAATACTACACATTTGACTCAATGTAATAAACTATAAATGAATTTGTTCATATACTTATGCCACCTTCAAATGGGTAGACTAGATACATAAAGATATTTCATTTCTATAGGGTATAACAAAAATGTATGCAAATAGGGGACATTCTGTACCGCCGCTTCATATAAATGATTTGATCTCAAAATGTTGGAGTACAGAGCCAAATAGAATGTTTTAGCGTCACTGTCCAGATAAATACGTAATGGAATGCACATGTCAGTATCATCACCAACTAGTTTTTTTTGCATTGTCATTGAGGATTTATTGGCATCATTACTGCTGCTGTGTCAATGTTTATTTGAGTGGTAACTGTGTCTTGAATCTGGGTTCTAAAAAGGTTGTGCAGACGTGAAGGTGTTGTGCATCCTGTTTTGATACAGACGTGAAGGTGTTGTGCATCCTGTTTTGATACAGACGTGAAGGTGTTGTGCATCCTGTTTTGATACAGACGTGAAGGTGTTGTGCATCCTGTTTTGATACAGACGTGAAGGTGTTGGCATCCTGTTTTGATACAGACGTGAAGGTGTTGTGCATCCTGTTTTGATACAGACGTGAAGGTGTTGTGCATCCTGTTTTGATACAGACGTGAAGGTGTTGGCATCCTGTTTTGATACAGATGTGAAGGTGTTGTGCATCCTGTTTTGATACAGACGTGAAGGTGTTGTGCATCCTGTTTTGATACAGACGTGAAGGTGTTGGCATCCTGTTTTGATACAGACGTGAAGGTGTTGTGCATCCTGTTTTGATACAGACGTGAAGGTGTTGGCATCCTGTTTTGATACAGACGTGAAGGTGTTGGCATCCTGTTTTGATACAGACATGAAGGTGTTGTGCATCCTGTTTTGATACAGACGTGAAGGTGTTGGCATCCTGTTTTGATACAGACGTGAAGGTGTTGGCATCCTGTTTTGATACAGACGTGAAGGTGTTGGCATCCAGTTTTGATACAGACGTGAAGGTGTTGTGCATCCTGTTTTGATACAGACGTGAAGGCGTTGTGCATCCTGTTTTGATACAGACGTGAAGGTGTTGGCATCCTGTTTTGATACAGACGTGAAGGTGTTGGCATCCTGTTTTGATACAGACGTGAAGGTGTTGGCATCCAGTTTTGATACAGACGTGAAGGTGTTGTGCATCCTGTTTTGATACAGACGTGAAGGTGTTGTGCATCCTGTTTTGATACAGACGTGAAGGTGTTGGCATCCTGTTTTGATAAAGACGTGAAGGTGTTGGCATCCTGTTTTGATACAGACGTGAAGGTGTTGGCATCCTGTTTTGATACAGACGTGAAGGTGTTGGCATCCTGTTTTGATACAGACGTGAAGGTGTTGTGCATCCTGTTTTGATACAGACGTGAAGGTGTTGTGCATCCTGTTTTGATACAGACGTGAAGGTGTTGGCATCCTGTTTTGATACAGACGTGAAGGTGTTGGCATCCTGTTTTGATACAGACGTGAAGGTGTTGGCATCCTGTTTTGATACAGACGTGAAGGAGTTGGCATCCTGTTTTGATACAGACGTGAAGGAGTTGGCATCCTGTTTTGATACAGACGTGAAGGTGTTGTGCATCCTGTTTTGATACAGATGTGAAGGAGTTGGCATCCTGTTTTGATACAGACGTGAAGGTGTTGGCATCCTGTTTTGATACAGACGTGAAGGTGTTGGCATCCTGTTTTAATACAGACGTGAAGGTGTTGGCATCCTGTTTTGATACAGACGTGAAGGTGTTGTGCATCCTGTTTTGATACAGACGTGAAGGTGTTGTGCATCCTGTTTTGATACAGACGTGAAGGTGTTGGCATCCTGTTTTGATACAGACGTGAAGGTGTTGTGCATCCTGTTTTGATACAGACGTGAAGGTGTTGGCATCCTGTTTTGATACAGACGTGAAGGTGTTGGCATCCTGTTTTGATACAGACGTGAAGGTGTTGTGCATCCTGTTTTGATACAGACGTGAAGGTGTTGGCATCCTGTTTTGATACAGACGTGAAGGTGTTGGCATCCTGTTTTGATACAGACGTGAAGGTGTTGGCATCCAGTTTTGATACAGACGTGAAGGTGTTGTGCATCCTGTTTTGATACAGACGTGAAGGCATTGTGCATCCTGTTTTGATACAGACGTGAAGGTGTTGGCATCCTGTTTTGATACAGACGTGAAGGTGTTGGCATCCTGTTTTGATACAGACGTGAAGGTGTTGGCATCCAGTTTTGATACAGACGTGAAGGTGTTGTGCATCCTGTTTTGATACAGACGTGAAGGTGTTGTGCATCCTGTTTTGATACAGACGTGAAGGTGTTGGCATCCTGTTTTGATAAAGACGTGAAGGTGTTGGCATCCTGTTTTGATACAGACGTGAAGGTGTTGGCATCCTGTTTTGATACAGACGTGAAGGTGTTGGCATCCTGTTTTGATACAGACGTGAAGGTGTTGTGCATCCTGTTTTGATACAGACGTGAAGGTGTTGTGCATCCTGTTTTGATACAGACGTGAAGGTGTTGGCATCCTGTTTTGATACAGACGTGAAGGTGTTGGCATCCTGTTTTGATACAGACGTGAAGGTGTTGGCATCCTGTTTTGATACAGACGTGAAGGAGTTGGCATCCTGTTTTGATACAGACGTGAAGGAGTTGGCATCCTGTTTTGATACAGACGTGAAGGTGTTGTGCATCCTGTTTTGATACAGATGTGAAGGAGTTGGCATCCTGTTTTGATACAGACGTGAAGGTGTTGTCATCCTGTTTTGATACAGACGTGAAGGTGTTGGCATCCTGTTTTGATACAGACGTGAAGGAGTTGGCATCCTGTTTTGATACAGACGTGAAGGTGTTGGCATCCTGTTTTGATACAGACGTGAAGGTGTTGGCATCCTGTTTTGATACAGACGTGAAGGTGTTGGCATCCTGTTTTGATACAGACGTGAAGGTGTTGTGCATCCTGTTTTGATACAGATGTGGGTATTTTACATGATAAGTTGTACTGTATGTTGATGGCTTTGTGCTCTAAAATAGTTTTGCAAATGTGACAGAAGAAGACAAAACATTATACGATAATGATTACAACCCTCTATCCATATAGTCCTAGACCCAGAGGATCAGAGACCCAGAGGATCAGAGAATAAGAAGATGAGAGGCACAGAGGATCAGAGACTCAGAGGATCAGAGAATAAGAAGATGAGAGACCCAGAGGATCAGAGACTCAGAGGATCAGAGAATAAGAAGATGAGAGGCACAGAGGATCAGAGACTCAGAGGATCAGAGAATAAGAAGATGAGAGGCCCAGAGGATCAGAGACTCAGAGGAACAGAGACTCAGAGGATCAGAGACTCAGAGGAACAGAGACCCAGAGGATCAGAGCCTCAGAGGATCAGCGACTCAGAGGATCAGAGACTCAGAGGAACAGAGACCCAGAGGATCAGAGACCCAGAGGATCAGAGCCTCAGAGGATCAGAGACTCAGAGGATCAGAGACTCAGAGGAACAGAGACTCAGATGATCGGAGACTCAGATGATCAGAGACCCAGAGGATCAGAGACCCAGGGGATCAGAGACCCAGAGGATCAGAGTCTCAGAGGATCAGAGAATCAGAGGATCAGAGACTCAGGGGATCAGAAACCCAGAGGATCAGAGGCCCAGAGGATCAGAGACTCAGAGGATCAGAGACCCAGAGGATCAGAGAATAAGAGGATCAGAGACTCAGAGGAACAGAGACCCAGAGGATCAGAGAATAAGATGATCAGAGACTCAGAGGATCAGAGGCCCAGAGGATCAGAGAATAAGAGGATCAGAGACTCAGATGAACAGAGACCCAGAGGATCAGAGAATAAGATGATCAGAGGCCCAGAGGATCAGAGGCCCAGAGGATCAGAGGCCCAGAGGATCAGAGGCCCAGAGGATCAGAGACTCAGGGGATCAGAGACCCAGAGGATCAGAGGCCCAGAGGATCAGAGACTCAGAGGATCAGAGACCCAGAGGATCAGAGAATAAGATGATCAGAGACTCAGAGGATCAGAGGCCCAGAGGATCAGAGAATAAAAGGAACAGAGACTCAGAGGATCAGATACCCAGAGGATCAGAGACTCAGAGGAACAGAGAATAAGAGGAACAGAGACTCAGAGGATCAGAGACCCAGAGGATCAGAGACTCAGAGGAACAGAGACTCAGGGGATCAGAGAATAAGAGGACCAAAGACCCAGAGGATCAGAGACCCAGAGGATCAGAGACCCAGAGGATCAGAGACCCAGGGGATCAGAGACCCAGGGGATCAGAGACCCAGAGGATCAGAGACCCAGAGGATCAGAGACCCAGAGGATCAGAGACCCAGAGGATCAGAGGCCCAGATGATCAGAGACACAGAGGATCAGAGACCCAGAGAGTTTGCTTTTATTTTTTGCATTGTCTATTAATTGTCCAAACAAATGGCCGCTATCTGTATCGATGTGGTTGCTTATCAGAAGAAAAATATATATATATATATATATTTAAAATGAGTCATATTCTTCCTGGGAGTATTTATGAACATATTTTAATTAGATTTCATGTTGCTAAAAAGCTGTCAGTTTCACCTCAAAGCACAAAGTACTAGATTTTTTTTTTTTATAAAAATTAACGGAATAGAGATAAGCACAGGCAAAATCCTAGAGGAAAACCTGGTTGAGTCTGTTTTCCACCAGACACTGGGAGATGAATTCACATTTCAGCAGGACAATAACCTAAAGCACAACGCCAAGTGTTTAAAGCACGTTTTCTAAAGGGAGAGACACTTGGAATGACTCTGTTCAGGGTTCAATGAACTCATTCACAGTCAAAGACATTGTCTATGGGATTATAGTAAGACTAGATAAAACCCCATTATCCGAAGGGAGGCATTTCTCAGAATATACATTCATATGAATGTACATTGGAACGTATGAATGTACTTTGACTGTCCACATGACTGTACTTTAATGGCATTCAGGTCATAGCTCACTACCATAAAGGCTTTATATCCAATGCATGCCCAATGAAGGGCCTGAATGGGATCGCTGTGCAATTCAGAGTCTTTAATAGCAAGTGTAGTTTGAATGGCAAGGAGCGGCTTTTTATGGCTGTGTTTTGTTATAACAGCATCTATGGTATGAGCTGCTTGTGATTCAAGGTATGGGCTGATTAAGAGATGTCTTTAACATGGGCAGTATGATGTCAATAGTATAGTCAGTTTGTGATGGTATGGCCCACCTCTTGTGGGCCATTGTCTTGTGTACGTGCATTCAGCAGGTAGCCTAGTGGTTAGCGCGTTGGGCCAGTAACCGAAAGGTTGCTGGATCGAATCCCTGAGCTGACAAGCTAAAAATCTGTCGTTCTGCCACTGAACAAGTAGGCTGTCATTGTAAATAAGAATGTGTTCTTAACTGACTTGCCAGGTTAAATAAAGGTATAAAATACATGGGTGTGTGGTAAAAATAATATGTTAATTGTGTAGATATTCATCTAAGAAAACCAAAGGTCCAAACCTCATCTTATTGGAGTTTTTACAATTGTAGGATGGCCAGAATTAGGGGTACTGAATCAATGGAGGCCAGAGGGATGCTGTGGATCAAGGCTCAGCGGTGAACTTGTCATCTTTCTTCTCGAATCCGGAAGACATAAAACAATAGAGGTGAACTATATAGAGATTTTGACTTTTCATATTTTAGTATATTCTTTTCATGTTAATGCCAAATTCCTGTTCTTTTTATAAAATTTCGCACAAAAACAAGCGCAACAAGCGCATCTCTGTAAAAAAATTAACGGAGCACTAAGCCTACTGCAAATGTTGTTTTTTTAAATCCTTTAACATTTAATTCAGTTCATGTCGTGTTAACATGATTTTTTGCAACCCACTGAAATACCAGACATCCAACAACATGTCAAATCCTTGAAAGTCATTGCGACAGAGCGGCTCCACTCTTCAAACAGAGGTCGGTGCTTATTATCGGATGTATTAGGTTACAAAATCCAACTTTTTTATATTTATAATGTTAATGATACACTATATATACAAAAGTATGTGGACACCCCTTCAAATTAGTGCATTCAGTTATTTCAGCCACATCCGTTGCTGACAGGTGTATAAAATCCAGCACACAGCCATGCAATCTCCATAGACAAACATTGACAGTAGAATGGTCTTACTGAAGAGCTCAGTGAATTTCAACATGGCACCGTCATAGGATGCCACCTTTCCAACAAGTCAGTTCATCAAATTTTTGCCCTGCTAGAGATGCCGCACACAAACCTAAAATCGCCATGCGCAATGCCAAGCTCTGGCTGGAGTGGTGTAAATATTTGCTGCCATTGGACTCTGGAATAGTGGAAACACGTTCTCTGGAGTGATGAATCACGCTTCACCGTCTGGCAGTCCGACGGACGAATCTTGGTTTGGGGGATGCCAGGAAAATGCCCAAATGCATAGTGCCAACTGTAAAGTTTGGTGGAGGAGGAATATTTTCATGGTTCGGGCTAGACCCCTTAGTTCCAGTGAAGGGAAATCTTAATGCTGCAGCATTCAATGACATTCTAGATGATTTTGTGCTTCCAACTGTGTGGCAACAGTTTGGGGAAGGTCCTTTCCTGTTTCATTTACAATCAAATAGTATTTGTCACATTCACTTATTTAACAGATGTTATTGTGGGTGTAGCAAAATGCTTGTGTTCCTAGCTCCAACAGTGCAGTAGAATAGAATACAGTATGTACATGAGTAAAGCAGTATGTAAACATTATTAAAGTGACTAGTGTTCCATTATTAAAGTGACCAGTGATTCCATGTCTATGTATATAGGCCAGAAGCCTCTAAGGTGCAGGGTTGAGTAACTGGGTGGTAGCCGGCTAGTGATGGCTATTTAACAGTTTGATGGCCTTTAGATAGAAGTTGTTTTTCAGTCTCTCTGTCTCAATATTTGATGCACTTGTACTGACCTCACCTTCTAGATGATAGCAAGGTGAACATACCGTGGCTCGGGGGCCGTGCACAAAGCGAGGTCCGTACAGAAATTGTTTGTCGAGATCGCTGTGGAAAAACTTCACTGGCCCTCTAAGAGCCCTGACCTCAACCCCATCGAAAACTTTTGGGATGAATTGGAATGCCGACTGGGAGCCAACAGTGCCCGACCTCACTAACGCTCTTGTGGCTGAATGGAAGTCCCCGCAGCAATGTTCCAACATCTAGTGGAAAGCCTTCCCAGAAGAGTAGAGGCTGTTATAGCAGCAAAGGGGGGCACCAACTCCACATTAAGGATTATGGAATGAGATGTTCGACGAGCAGGTGTCCACATACCTTTGATCATGTAGTGTAAGTTAGAGAAAGACCCCACTGAACAGATTCAGAACATGAAAAATCATATTTGTAATAATGGTAATCATGTATTTTTCAATCAAAGCACGTTTTAAAACACTGTCTAGGCAGAGTGAGTCGACACTCTACCATGAGGAAGACGGAGAACCTCATCTTGGCACTGGTGGTATATGCCCAAAATACACACTCTACCAACAGTTACCAACCATACATACTTCCAATAAACCAATAAAAAAAATACTTTTGGTTTTCATTTAAAGTTTAATGGTTTAACTTTATGTGCCATCTGTCAACTTGCAGTGAGGACAATAATACAACACACAGCGCAGGAGGTTGGTGGCACCTTAGTAGGAAAGGACGAGGTCATGGTGGCACCTTAGTAGGAGAGGACGAGGTCATGGTGGCACCTTAGTAGGAGAGGACGGCGTCATGGTGGAGGTTGGAGCGGAATCAGTGGAACGGTATCAAATTTTATTTATTTATTTTATTTCACTTTTATTTAACCAGGTAGGCAAGTTGAGAACAAGTTCTCATTTACAATTGCGACCTGGCCAAGACAAAGCAAAGCAGTTTGACAGATACAACGACACAGAGTTACACAGGGAGTAAAACAAACATACAGTCAATAATACAGTATAAACAAGTCTATATGCGATGTGAGCAAATTAGGTGAGAAGGGAGGTAAAGGCAAAAAAAGTCCATGGTGGCAAAGTAAATACAATATAGCAAGTAAAACACTGGAATGGTAGATTTGCAGTGGAAGAATGTGCAAAGTAGAAATAAAAATAATGGGGTGCAAAGGAGCAAAATTAATAAATAAATTAAATACAGTAGGGAAAGAGGTAGTTGTTTGGGCTAAATTATAGGTGGGCTTTATGTACAGATGCAGTAATCTGTGAGCTGCTCTGACAGTTGGTGCTTAAAGCTAGTGAGGGAGATAAGTGTTTCCAGTTTCAGAGATTTTTGTATACCAAATATATCAAACACATGGTTTCCGTGGTTTCCATGGTTTCCATGGTTTCCAGGTGTTTGATGCTATTCCATTTGCACCGTTCCATTATTAAGATCTACCCTCAACAGCCTCCACAGTAACCTGTGATGAGTCTAAATGTACACAGTAACCTGTGATGTGTCTAAATGTATACAGTAACCTGTGATGTGTCTAAATGTACACAGTAACCTGTGATGTGTCTAATAGTACACAGTAACCTGTGATGTGTCCAATAGTACACAGTAACCTGTGATGTGTCTAATAGTACACAGTAACCTGTGATGTGTCTAATAGTACACAGTAACCTGTGATGTGTCTAATAGTACACAGTAACCTGTGATGTGTCTAATAGTACACAGTAACCTGTGATGTGTCTAATAGTACACAGTAACCTGTGATGTGTCTAATAGTACACAGTAACCTGTGATGTGTCTAATAGTACACAGTAACCTGTGATGTGTCTAATAGTACACAGTAACCTGTGATGTGTCTAATAGTACACAGTAACCTGTGAAGTGTCTAATAGTACACAGTAACCTGTGATGTGTCTAATAGTACACAGTAACCTGTGATGTGTCTAATAACACACAGTAACCTGTGATGTGTCTAATAACACACAGTAATACACACACACACACACACACACACACACAGACAGACACACACACATTTACATTTAAGTCATTTATCAGACGCTCTTATAATAATAATAATAATATATGCCATTTAGCAGACGCTTTTATCCAAAGCGACTTACAGTCATGTGTGCATACATTATACGTATGGGTGGGGATCGAACCCACTACCCTGGCGTTACAAGCGCCATGCTCTACCAACTGAGCTACAGAGCGACTTACAAATTGGTGCATTCACCTTATGACATCCAGTGGAACAGTCACTTTACAATAGTGCATCTAAATCTTAAAGGGGGGGGGGGAGGATTACTTATCCTATCCTAGGTATTCCTTAAAGAGGTGGGGTTTCAGGTGTCTCCGGAAGGTGGTGATTGACTCCGCTGTCCTGGCGTCGTGAGGGAGTTTGTTCCACCATTGGGGGGCCAGGGCAGCGAACAGTTTTGACTGGGCTGAGCGGGAACTGTACTTCCTCAGTGGTAGGGAGGCGAGCAGGCCAGAGGTGGATGAACGCAGTGCCCTTGTTTGGGTGTAGGGCCTGATCAGAGCCTGGAGGTACTGAGGTGCCGTTCCCCTCACAGCTCCGTAGGCAAGCACCATGGTCTTGTAGCGGATGCGAGCTTCAACTGGAAGCCAGTGGAGAGAGCGGAGGAGCGGGGTGACGTGAGAGAACTTGGGAAGGTTGAACACCAGACGGGCTGCGGCGTTCTGGATGAGTTGTAGGGGTTTAATGGCACAGGCAGGGAGCCCAGCCAACAGCAAGTTGCAGTAATCCAGACGGGAGATGACAAGTGCCTGGATTAGGACCTGTGCCGCTTCCTGTGTGAGACAGGGTCGTACTCTGCGAATGTTGTAGAGCATGAACCTACAGGAACGGGCCACCGCCTTGATGTTAGTTGAGAACGACAGGGTGTTGTCCAGGATCACGCCAAGGTTCTTAGCGCTCTGGGAGAAGGACACAATGGAGTTGTCAACCGTGATGGCGAGATCATGGAACAGGCAGTCCTTCCCCGGGAGGAAGAGCAGCTCCGTCTTGCCGAGGTTCAGCTTGAGGTGGTGATCCGTCATCCACACTGATATGTCTGCCAGACATGCAGAGATGCGATTCGCCACCTGGTCATCAGAAGGGGGAAAGGAGAAGATTAATTGTGTGTCGTCTGCATAGCAATGATAGGAGAGACCATGTGAGGTTATGACAGAGCTAAGTGACTTGGTGTATAGCGAGAATAGGAGAGGGCCAAGAACAGAGCCCTGGGGGACACCAGTGGTGAGAGCGCGTGGTGAGGAGACAGATTCTCGCCACGCCACCTGGTAGGAGCGACCTGTCAGGTAGGACGCAATCCAAGCGTGGGCCGCGCCGGAGATGCCCAACTCGGAGAGGGTGGAGAGGAGGATCTGATGGTTCACAGTATCGAAGGCAGCCGATAGGTCTAGAAGGATGAGAGCAGAGGAGAGAGAGTTAGCTTTAGCAGTGCGGAGCGCCTCCGTGATACAGAGAAGAGCAGTCTCAGTTGAATGACTAGTCTTGAAACCTGACTGATTTGGATCAAGAAGGTCATTCTGAGAGAGATAGCGGGAGAGCTGGCCAAGGACGGCACGTTCAAGAGTTTTGGAGAGAAAAGAAAGAAGGGATACTGGTCTGTAGTTGTTGACATCGGAGGGATCGAGTGTAGGTTTTTTCAGAAGGGGTGCAACTCTCGCTCTCTTGAAGACGGAAGGGACGTAGCCAGCGGTCAGGGATGAGTTGATGAGCGAGGTGAGGTAAGGGAGAAGG